>NC_041393.1:748399555-748404946 GCF_002162155.2 Triticum dicoccoides | reverse complement strand
GACCCCCGTTTCGACCATAGGAGGTCCGTTTCCTCCGTTTTGCGGTACTCCACACCCCTCCCGATCAACAGGACCCCTGTTTCGACTGTAGGAGGTCCATTTCCTCCGTTTTGTAGTACGCCACACCCCTCCCAATCAACAGGACCCCGTTCTGAACGTGCCCGGTCGAACACAAGGCCGTTTCCTCCGTTCTGCGGTACGCCAGGCCTCGTTTCCATCGCCTGTTCCGTCCAAGCCGGTTGGCTCCCACGCGTTCCGTTGCCTCCCAATGAACACGATGCATTCCGTTGCCTCCCCATGAACACGACGCATTCCGTTGCCTCCCCATGAACACAACGATGATGCTATTTCTCCGTTGTGACCCAACCATGTACGTATGCGAGTAGGCGTTCGAGACCCTGCCCGTATGTACGTACGTGGCCGTATTTTATTTCTTGCATCCTCGCCGCTGTACGTACGTGTACGTGCTACGTGCGCGCCTCTACTACGACACGTGCGCGCCTCTACTACGACACGTGCGCGCCTCTACTACGACACGTGCGCGCCTCTACAACGACCAGTATGTACGTACATGTTCGCGACCAGAATGACAACCGTACGTACGCTTTGACCAGGTGGGTCCCGACTGTCAGGCACTTCCTTGCCTGCGAAGATGTAGCTGGTGGGTCCCAGCAGTCAGGGGGGCGAATCATTTTTTTTGCCCGGACGCACTTCCTTGCGTGCGAAGATGTAGCTGGTGGGTCCCAGCAGTCAGGGAGAAACGTTTTTTTGTGAAATATGGTGGCCCGTTCGGTGGGTCCCCGCTGTCAGGTGGAGGAATAATTATTTTGCGCGTAATAAGGAGGCACTTCCTTGCTGTGGCCGTGGACCCAGCTGTCAGCCTCTCCATGTACAGTCCACGTCCGATGGAAGCCATTCCTTGACCACGTTGACCATGCCGCGCTGAGAGCACTAGGGCGGTGGACGACGGCAAGGCCTAGGAAGGGGACGACGCGGAGCCGGGGAAGACGCGGCAGTGGATGCCCACGCGTAGAGGAGTACGAGGGTTCACTGGTTCGCTGCAGTGTGAGGCTATCGTCATCGCAAAATAACAGGGGGTGTGGGTGAGTAGAGGGATGGCCTGGACAGCGGTGGGAGTAGTAGGGGGCGGTGAGGCCTCCGCCACATCGCAACCGGCCACGGGAGGCAGGAGCACGAGGCACGGCCGGCGCTGGTTTGGGCGGCTGGAGCAAGAAGTCCAGAGGTTGAAGAAGCACTACGGCTGTTGGATGGACATCGTACGGTCACTGGATCTAGAATCGTGCATATTGACTAAGTTGACAAAGCCCTCCGTCCCCGTCAACTTAGTAGGCCCACAAGTCAGCCTGCCACTATACTGGGTCCCAGCTAACAGGAGGAGTATTCTTTTTTTTGTGCGTAATAAGGAGGCACTTCCTTGCGTGCGAAGATATAGCTGGTGGGTCTGAGCTGTCAGTGGCGGTAACGTTTTTTTCGCGAAATACAGAGGCCCTTTCGGTGGGTCCCTTATGTCAGGTGGAGGAATCATTATTTTGCACGTAATAAGGAGGCATTTCCTTGCGTGCGGTCGTGGACCCAGCTGTCGGCCTCTCCACATACAGTCCACTTTAGATGCATGTCGGTCGTTGACCACGTTGACCAGGCCGCGCCGAGACCCGAGAGCACTAGGGCGGTGGATGACGGCGAGGCCTAGGAAGGGAACGGCACGGAGGCAGGGAAGACTCGGCAGTTGTTTCCCACGTGGAGGGTCGTACGATTGTACGAGGGTTTACTGGTTCGTCTGCCATCGCCGAAGAATAACAGCAGGTGTGGGTGAGTAGAGGGATGGCTAGGCCAGCAATGGGAGTACGATGGGGCGGTGATGCCTGCGCGGCAGCACAGCCGGCCACGGGGAGGAGGGAGCAGGCAGTCCCGCCGGTGCTTGTTTGAGCGGCTGGAGCAGGAAGAGCAGAGATTGAAGAAGCACGACGGCCGTTGAATGGACATCCAACAGTCATTGCTTGTGCGACAACCTTTTTTTAGGAAAGACTCAAATCTGTGGAAAACAGCATACAACCCATCTGCCATTATTTCTAATAATTTACAGCCCATTTGCTAATTCTTAATGTTTTTTTTGGAGCCCATATTCTTTTTGTTAGCATTACAGCCCATATTGTGGCCACGGTTAAAAATTATACGAAATTTTGCATATTTCTGTGCGGTCCGAACTGTTTTTAATCCTGAAATTTTGACTCACATTCAAACTGATTTTAAAAATAAATGTATATCAATATAAAATCCAACAAATTCTCCACACATAAAAATTAATCTAATTTAAAATCTCGAAATAAAAAAAAGATATTTGAAACTAATTGCCGGTTTCATGTGTTTTAAAAATGTACAACCCATTTCTCATTACTGATAGGCCATTTTCTTGGCCAGCCGAATAAATCTCTCCTCGTCTTGAAAGATTCGCAGCCTAACAGGCCTGACAAAGCGACTTACTTGGCAAATCACAAAAAAACTGGACTGTGGCCTTGGACCCAGCTGTCAGCCTCTCCACGTACAGTACTCTTCCGATGGAAGTCGGTCGTTGACCACATTGACCACGCCGCGCCGAGAGCACCACGACGGTGGACGACGGCGAGGCCTAGGAAGGGGACGACGCGGAGCCGGGGAAGATGCGGCAGTGGATGCCCACGCGGAGAGGAGCACGATGGTTTCACTGGTTCAGCTGCGGTGTGAGGCTGCCGTCACCGCAGAATAACAAGGGGAGTGGGTGAGTGGAGGGATGGCCTGGCCAGTGGTGGGAGTAGTATGGGGACGGTGAGGCCTCCGCGGCAGCACAGCCGACCACGGGACGTAGGAGCATGCCGCATGACCGACGCTGCTTTGGGCGGCTGGGGCAAGAAGACCATAGGTTGAAGAAGCACTACGGCCGTTGGATGGACATCGTTGACCACGCCGCGCCAAGAGCACCAGGGCGGTGGACGACGGTGAGGCCTATGAAGGGAACGACACGGAGCCGGGGAAGACACGGCAGTGGCTGCCCACGCGGTGGAGAGTATGAGGGTTGACTGGTTCGGCTGCCGTCGCCGGAAAATAACAGGAGGTGTGGGTGAGTAGAGGGATAGACAGGCCAGGGATGCGAGTATGATGGGGCCGTGAGGCCTGCCTGGCAGCACTGCCGGCCACGGGAGGCGGGAGCAGGCGGTTCCGACGGCGCTGGTTTGGGAGGCTGGGGCAGGAAGATCAGAGACTGAAGAAGCACGATTGCCGTTAGATTGACATCTAACGGTCTGACGCTGGTAGAGTCGATTGTTGACTAACTTTCTTTTTTGCGAAACCTTGTGTACGCATGAACTTGGTAGGCCCACAAGTCAACCTCCAAATCTGTGGCAGACAACATAAAGCCCATTTGCTATTTTTTATAATTTGCAGCCCATTTGCTAATTCTTAAGTAATTTATTACAGCCCATTTTCTGCCCAGGACCACGGTCAAAAAGTTCAACCTTATTTTGCATATTTCGGTGGAGTCCGAACTGTTGTAATCCCGAAATGATAAACATTTTTTTAAGAACTTATTGATTTGCCAAAAAAATTGTTTTTTTATGAGCAAATAAGACGTGGGACAATTGAGTTGGTTTAAGGGAAAACCAGTGGTAAAAAAATCAGCGCCGGGTGGGAAAAAATAACAAAAATAAGGATGTAAATATGAAAAGGGAATTTCATGTGTTTTCAATATAATGATACGTGTATAGGAACTAGTAAAACTATAGGTAGAGATTAGAAAACAGATGTAGGACATGCGTTTCAAGAGGAAAATAGAACTGGACTGTGTGTTTGATTCAGTAAAAAAACTGCCCGCGGATGTTGTAAGACAAAATATAACTAACGCTGGCGGGCCAGAGGCCAGTAGATACCTGCTGGATCTTTGTGCCCCGTTGTCATCATGGGCTGGGCCTGTTAAAAACAAAACCAACCCTTGGCAGTTTGCAGCCCAGTTGAAACTTGCTCGACTTGAAAAAACAATATACATGCTCAATAAACGAGAGAATTCTACAAGTACAGACTGATAACTGGGATGCAGCATGGATATTGTTTTTTTATCGTGATAATAAGTGCATGCACTTGTTTTGAAAAAAATTGGAGAACTGGGAATTCGAACAGCGGGTGCTTATGCTACCCATCAAATAAAAATCAGGTGCCTGAAAAATCGTTTCGAAACAAATGATTCAGCTTTATATCCACGCTGACCCTCGGCATGATGGTTGGAAGCAAATGCAAGTTCATACCAAAAGATCGTTAACAAAAATACCAACTTGCGTACGACAAGGTAGTACAACTACCAATACCTAACTAGCTTATAATCTTTTTACTCCTGGCCCTAGTGTTCATCTGGTAGAAAATCTTGCAGAGGACCAGTTCCCGCTCCTTCTCTTGCTCCAGGTCCCCGAGGTTGTATTGGTGCATCACCCAGTTGGTCCTTTGCTGGTCGAAGTTCTTATTGGTGTGCAGCACCAGAACCTTTTTTGCTGGTCGTCTACCGGCCGTTGACGATCACCGGCAAGGTATTGCCAGTTTTGTGCCATATCACGTGCATGCCGCACTCCGACTGTATCTTGCGACGCGTCCACGTGCCCCTTTTGAACGCCCTGGAATTTCGCCGGAAGAATTGCTTCCTTAGGCCACTCAGTGTGATACCTGTAGTGTTGTGGAATACAGGTTTTAGTGTACGTAGTTGGCATTTTCATAACATCTTTGGCATGTTGCAGTCACTTGTTTCACTTTTTATTAACTGCAAATTGTAATTGCTTCACCAGGTCTGCGTCTAAAAAGAAAAATAGAACTATAAACAAAGGAATATGTTTGTGCAAGTAGACGGCCGATCGGTGTCTTACCTAGAAGTTTCTCAGGTTGGGTGTAGCATATGCTGTGCTCGCTGTCGATGGTTGGTATGAACAAATCGATGAGAGACTGAAATCTCGCGCTGTCAGCACTCACTTTGGCCTCAAGGTGCTCGATCAGCTCCTGATCCGTGGGATCGAACTTGATGCCAGCCGGCAGCACCGGCCAATCCTTCTTCGACTTGCATCGGTAATTCTAGTTATATGGTACTCAATGTATGATCAATCGACTGTTTTAAGTGAATGATGAAAGATTTCGACAGATAAGTGGTACTCCAAATCTGAAGTCCAGAATACCCGAACACGCTGCCGGGATTCTTGTGTCACCTCACGCGCAGCGTGTTGTCACGTTAATTGAATGTGTGGACATGATGAATAATTTGACCGACGTATACTACTACTGCTACTGTACTACTTACTAGTCATATTTAGTGTCACAATTTATCCATAGGTTTAACTAACAAGTACGCACTTGAAGCCTAACTTA
>NC_041393.1:748392767-748399158 GCF_002162155.2 Triticum dicoccoides | reverse complement strand
ACAACATCTCCATCATCATTATCAGTACATCCTACGCAGGTGAGTTAGGAATAGGATGCACTTGATCCCAGAAAGGTATCTATCCTTCAAACTAGACGAGTGCTTCAAACTAACAACGGTACATAATATCCAACAAAAGAGGGTCGTGCTACAGCAGTATAATACATGGCTCAGTCTAGATATCAGCACGAATCAAGTTGTGCATATTTGCTGTTGGCATGAACCACATCGTCGCATGTCGGGTTTGCAAAAGCCATCCATCGCATGGAAGCTTGATGTCTTTCACACACTGAAGATTACCTGGCAACAAGCTGTGTCGACGAATCTTTGGATATGGTGATTCATGAAACCCATGGTATGATGTGTAAACACAGCCCCCCCTCGCGAATGGAAGTTGCATAGCACAGTAATCATCGCCGGTGATATGATCGATGATTGGTTGGATGATCGGATAATTGAGCCCGAGGAACAAGGAGTGGTTGCCGAGGCTGTAAACCCGCCTCTAGTTGAATACGCCTAGCCCAACGGAGCTGGGATCTTTCTTGAACACGAAGCAGCCATAGCCATCAATGTCAGAAACGCTCCACGCATTGTACTGCATGTGGTTTGATGTAATGGTTTGGTCAATTTGATACGTGCGAATGAGCATCAAATGACCGCCGTCAGCTGAACGAGCGATAAACCACCACCCATCGGCCGGTATGATTCCAGGTCCTGGAATCATGAAGGCCAGCGCATTTGCGTCTGCTGCAACAATTCAAATTGGAGACCAAAAGGACAAAAATAAACAATCATGTTCAGAGTATGTGTGGAATCACTAGTAGAAAAACACCTAATAGACCCGGTTCGTAAGGGCCTTTAGTCCCGGTTCATGAACCGGGACTAATGGGCCGTTACTAATACCTCCACCCATTAGTCCCAGTTCAAACCAGAACCGGGACCAATGTGCCTCCACGTGGCCCTGTGCGCCGAGCCCAGTCAGGTGGCCTTTGGTCCCGGTTGGTGGCTCCAACCGGGACCAAAAGGCATCCACACGTCAGCATTCCATTGGCTGGGGTTTTTGTTTTTTTTTTGAAAGGAGGGGAGGTTGGGGGTTTTGGGGGGTTAATTTAGGTGTTTCATATATTGTGTTAGCTAGCTAATTAATAGAGAGAAGTGTCCTCTCTTATGTCCGTGCTTGGTCGACGCTACATACTATATATACATAAGTGATCGAGAGAACCATTCAGTACAGAAGTTCGTCATGCATACCGAGAGAAGTGATCGATCGACCTCTCCTTCTCCGAGAGATTGGTCGAATAACAAGTTTTCATATCATGTATCCGACGCTACTGGCTACATACATGTACAATATGTATAAGATCTCTTAATTACAAACCCCTAGCATTTGAAATCAATTTCCACATGGTATTCTCCGGCTTTATTGATGACATGGTCAAGAAAGAATCCCACCAATTCCTCTTGAATTGCTTTCATGCGATCTGGTTCTAGGAGTTCATTCCGCATCTGCCACGTCTAATTTGAAGAAGGGGGTTAATTAATACATATATATGAATGAAACTCAATAGAAATGATGGTGTAATAAAATGAAATTGTGAATATTATTTCTTACGCACTTCATATTGTCTTTGAGAGTAGCCCCGCTTGTTTTTCAAAGTCGTGGTGTGGATGAACTCGCACACGTAGTATCCACAGAAATCATTCCCTTCCTCCTGCCACAAGCACTTTACGAGAAATAGAGGTCAATCAAACTGATAATGAAGCATTATAAATGGCATTGATGAAAGTATAGCTATAGAATCAACGGGAGATGCGCGCAACTAGCTAGCCAGTAGTACTTACTTTCGGCCATTTATATGTCAGCTCCTTCGGCAGTGCCGGAGCTTCTGCGGTGAACTGTTTCCAAACCCTGCAAGACAAAGAAAATTATTATTATTACTTGAGATATCAGGAAATGAACAAAAAGTTGCCGATATGGTGCGATAATGATCGATTGAACTTACTTGCTGAGCATTTCAGTGATGTCCGCATAGGATTTGGGATCTTTCCGTCTCGAGTCTAAGACGGTTACTAGTCCACGCTCAAGCTTAATCTCCAGAAGAAGATAGTGGTACCTGCGCACGCATGCATAACTCATCAATTACATTACTATAAGCTCGCTTGAGTAATAAGGGAAACCGAATATGCACACGACAGTAACACTCACGGGCTGTTGTAAGGAAAGAGTATGGTATCTTTGTTTTGGTTTTTGATCAACGATTGTAGCAAGTTGTCCTCGGCCTCTTTGACGTTCTTTTCAACCAGAAATACATCCATGATATTTGTGTTAATGAACCCAATATCATAAATTTCTTGTTTTTTGCACTCGACGATCTTCAATCTGCATAATATATATATTGAGGATAATTAATTATAAATACATGCAATGAAAGAGCCGAGCTATATATAGAGACTTAATGACAGAAATAGTACTTACAGGCAGTAGCAAAAGACCATTAATTTATCGAGGGCCTTTTGATTGAAGAACTCGAAGAACTCCTCAAATGGAATAGTCAACAGATCATTTGCAACGAGATCGTGCTCCTCTTTAATATGCAGATACAAAGCATTCTTACCCTCAGACTCTCTGCAGGTTTCCATGTACCAATTATGGAATCTTCGCATCATTGTTGTCAGAGATTTTTCATCTTTGACGAGAGGCTTCCCGTATTCGTATCTGTGTCCGTCCACCTCCAAGAAATCAGGAAGTGCATCGTCAGGCAGGTAATCGTCAAGATTGCCATAACCGGCCACCGTCCCCGGAGCATTAGACACATTGAGCGGGGGGCACGATTGCTGTGCTTGTTCGCCGAGCTGGGCAATTTTTTTCCCCTTTGATCGTTCTTTTGACCTTTTAGCACTAACAGTAGTAACCGACCGCTGGGCTTGGAGATATGTTTGTTCAGTAATGCGCTCATAGTTGGTTCTCGGTGGAGACTTTGGTGGTTTCCTCAGGGCGTCGAGAGTGCGCTTTGCTTTCACCGGATCTACCTTCTCCTCCGGAGGTGGATGTCTCTTTGCTTTCACCCCTTCAAAGAACTCCTTCACGTGGGTCCGCAAAATCGTATCATTTTCCTCCTCGGACCTCTCGTACGGTAACTTCTCTTGAGGCTTGAGAGATGATGGATCATATTTGTATTGCCTCCCGCCTCTGGTTGTGCTGCTAGACGCCGGAGTAGACAGAGCGGCTGCGGCGTCTGTCTTCTTTTGTGCTTGCTTACGAGGCGGAGGAGAAGGAGTACGACACGCCGGAGCAGCCGGGGCGGCGGCGGGTCTCTTCCGCCCTTGCTGGCGAGGCGGAGAAGGAGGATGCTGCTGGCTGCTCGGGAGCGCCAACGCAGGCGGAGAAGGAGGCGGAGTGCCGCCATGCGCCGGAGAAGGAGGCGGAGTGCCGCCACGCGTGCCCTGATCGTCACTCGCCGGAGGAGGAGGCGGTGGAGGAAGCAGAGTGCCCTGACTCGCCGGAGCAGCAGGAGGAGGCGGAGGCGTCCAGTTCAAAAGGTTGATGAGCTCCTTCTTCCATAGGCATGGAGTCTTCAGAGCAGAACCCAGCCTAGTCTCCCCTTCACCGGTAGGGTGGTCAAGCACGAGGTCCTCAAATACCTCCGTTATTTCATCCACCATCACCTTAGCATATCCTTTTGGAATCGGCTGGCAGTGATAAGTTATGCCGGGTCCACTAGGATAAACTTGGCCAACAGCCGCCTTGACCTTGAAAGTCATCCATCGCGCCATCATGTGGCAATTTTGAGACTCCGTGATACCATCCACGGGATAGCTGGCAGGAGCCGTCAAGACATGCTCCGGCTGAAGCAGCTCGGTGGAAGCCACGCTGCTTCTCGGCTGAGATGGAGGGGTAGCTTCGGGGGAAGCTTCGGCAGGTCGTTTGCTGCGATCTGCTGCTTCTCGTTCCTCTTCTCGATCCTCTAGCCCCATTACCCTTTCATGCAGCGCCTGCAGTTGGTCCTGCTCCAGTTTCTTCCTCCTCTCGTGGGTTTTGTAACCCCCTACGTCCGGAAAACCAACCTTCCACGGAATGGAGCCTGGCGTGCCTCGTGTCCGTCCAGGGTGCTCAGGATTCCCAAGGGCCATTGTGAGCTCGTCCTTCTCCCCGTTTGGAAGGAACGTCCCTCGCTGCGCTGCATCGATATAGTGTCGAAGGTTCTTGACTGGTATTTCCAGTTGCTCGTCCGTCCACTGGCAAAACCCTATTACAGGGTCCAAGGTTCCGCCAGACCCGAAGAACCAAGTCCGGCAACGGTCTGGCCATCTCATTGTCTCTGGTTCGATCCCTTTTTCAAGCAGATCATTCTCAGCCTTGGACCACTTAGGCCGGGCTTGCAGGTAGCCACCTGACTCCGTGCGATGGTGAAGCGTCTTGTTCGCAGCATTTTTCTTGTTTGTCTCCGACATCTTCTTACTCTTTTCTGATGTCTTTTGGGCCACAAATGCGGGCCAGTGATCTTTGATATTCTCATATTTGCCGATGAATTCTGGTGTCTTTTTATCTTTGACAAACTGGTTCGGCTCTTTCCTCCACCTCCTCATTAGGGTTGCCATCTTCTTAAGAGCACACGACTTGATTAATTCCTCTTTAACTGGCTTCTCCGGATCCTCCTCTGGCGGTAGGGTGAAATTTGCCTTCAGCTGAGTCCAAAGATCTTCTTTCTGCATATCATTGACATAAGACACCGGAGCGTGTTCCTCCTTAGGCTTATACCATTGCTGGATGCTGATCGGGATCTTGTCCCTAACAAGAACCCCGCACTGAGAAGAAAATGCCTTCCTTGTCCGGATGGGTTCAATCGGTTCACCGTCGGGTGCGATTTCTATGATCTCAAACTTTTCATTCGAGCTCAACTTTTTCTTCGGGTCTCGTCTCCTTACCGAAGTTGTGCTCGATCCGGAGGGCTAGAAATTATAAGGAAGAAAGACGAGAGTAATTAATATGTGTACATATACCAAAACAATGGAAGCATCAATTAACTAGTCAGCACGGGCTTAACTAATATATATATACCTGGTCGGGCTCGGTTCGGTCACCGGAGCAGTCAACACGGTCTCCTTCTTGTTCCTCCATTGTGTCACCGGAGCCATCATGAACATAGTCCTGTTCTTGTACCGGCGTAATGGGCCGAAGCCATCATGAACATAGTCCTGTTCTTGTACCGGCGTAATGGGCCGAAGCCATCATGAACATAGCCCTCTTCTTCACCCCGTTCTTCCAGCTGACCAACAATGGTGTCGAGGAGAAATGACGCAACTTCATCCCTTCCATTTGAGATTATGTCCCTCAATATCGCTTCTGCTTCTTCTTCGTCTCGGGAGTGCTCCATAGTTTCTGCAAATATTTACAACATGTCAATTATTATTCAAACATGGTACATGTCAATTATTATTCAAACATGGCAAACGTAGAACTAGCTAGCTAATCACAATAAGGAATCATGTTAGTGGCCTCGACGCTGCTTCTCTAGGGTTTGGGGTCGCCTCGACACAACGCTTCAAGGGTTTGGGGTGGCCCTCGATGACAATGCTCTTTTAACTTGATAAATTTGGGTGGCCTCGAGAGAGTTAATTTGTTGGGTAGGGGCGCGGCGGGAGGGGGTAGGAGACCAACATCGTTTTCTCTCTAGGGTTTGGGTGTCCTCGAGAGTTATCGGGGAGGGGGTATCGAGAAAGGAAAATAATTAAGGAAAAGGAAGAAAAGAGAAAGAAGGAAGAAGGAAGAAGAAGAAGAAAAAGAAGAAGAAAAAAAGAGGAGAAGAAGAAAGGAATAGAGGAGAAGAAGAAAAAATAGAATTTTTTTCTTCTTTCTCCTCTATTCCTTTCTTCTTCTCCTCTTCTTTTTCTTCTTTTTTCCTCTTCTTATTTATTTCTCCTCTTCTTCCTCTCCTCTTTTCCTCCTTTCTTCCTCTTCTTATTTTCCTTTTTCCTCTCATTCTTTTAGTATTGCTTGTTTTAAAAAAAATGTTCAAATAGAAAATTTCGAAAAAAACAAAGGTTTTGCCTAATGCATTGTTCATATGAATATACAAACATTTGCATATTCTACAATAATTAATATCACCAAAGAAATCTATGAACAGAAAAAAACCTAACTTTTCTAAAAATCTATCTTTTGCATATATGAAAACATTAATGCACATATGAACAAAAAATACATATATGAACAAAAACATGCTCTGAACAAATTTTGAACATCTACATACACATAGCCATGTACATACACATATACATTATATATATATATATATGAACAAAAGAATTAAACTAATAAAAATGAAAAAAAACAGAGCCGGTGCGGCGCGGCGGCTCACAGCGGTGGCGGCGCGCGGGGGCGGGCGACGGC
>NC_041393.1:748385495-748391913 GCF_002162155.2 Triticum dicoccoides | reverse complement strand
AACCGGGACCAAAGGCCTCTGTGCTGCTCGCCTCGGGGCCAAAGTTTAGTCCCACCTCGCTAGTTGAGAGGGGCGCACAGTGGTTTATAAGCCCCACTGCCGCACCCCTCTCGAGCTCCTCTCCATTGCAGGCTTATGGGCCTAGTTGCTACTGCTTTGCCTGATGGGCCTTCTGGGCCTACTGCGGGCCTGAATCCTGGCCCAAAGTAGGGATTCAAGTCGTATTCAGGCCGTGTGGGCCCAGTAGGTGGCATTTTTTTTGTTTTCTTTACTTATTGTTGCTATTTTTATTTTTTTCCAGTTTTTTTGTTTTTTTCTGCATTATTTATTTTCTTTTGTTTTTTGCTTTATTTTTTTGATTCTTTTTGCTTTTAGTTTTAGGAAAATTATAAACTTTCTGTTAGTGCCATTACTTTTTAAATTTGAAAACACTTTTTTTGTTTTCTTTCTTGCTTTATTTATTTTATTTTGTTTCTACTTACAACAAAATACTTATTGTTGTTTTTTTTGTTTTGTTTTCTGCATTATTTATTTTCTTTTGTTTTTTGCTTTATTTTTTTATTATTTTTGCTTTTAGTTTTAGGAAAATTATAAGCTTTCTGTTAGTGCCATTACTTTTCAAATTTGAAAACACTTTCTTGTTTTTTTGCTTTTTTTGTTTCTACTTACAACAAAATACTTATTGTTGCTATTTTTAATTATTACGAGGGCCGAACCATAAGACATTAAAGCATTTCAAATGAACTCTAAAAAAGTTGAAAGTTGGCATGGTATCATAAATTGACCCACACATAGCATGTGCATGTACAAAACGGACAATGGTATCGTACTCGTCAGTTACAAAGTTGGCATGGTATCATCATAATAGTTGCGGGAGAAAGTCTTCACTTTTTCTTCGCTTGTGTCATTTGCTTATTGCGCCGTAACCATGGATAATCTTCATCGTTTATCAGGATGCTGGGGTCAGCCTTGACTTTAAAGGGAGGAATTTCATGAAACTTTTCATAATCTTCAGACATGTCTGTCTTGTCCTCCACTCCCACGATGTCCCTTTTTCCTGAAAGAACTATGTGGCGCTTTGGCTCATCGTATGATGTATTCGCTTCCTTATCTTTTCTCTTTCTCGGTCTGGTAGACATGTCCTTCACATAGATAACCTGTGCCACATCATTGGCTAGGACGAACGGTTCGTCAGTGTACCCAAGATTTTTCAGATCCACTGTTGTCATTCCGTACTGTGGGTCTACATGTACCCCGCCTCCTGACAGATTGACCCATTTGCACTTAAACAAAGGCACCTTAAAATCATGTCCATAGTCAAGTTCCCATATGTCCACTATGTAACCATAATATGTGGCCTTTCCCCTCTCGATTGTTGCATCAAAGCGGACACCGCTGTTTTGGTTGGTGCTCTTTTGATCTTGGTCAATAGTGTAAAATGTATTCCCATTTATCTCGTATCCTTTCCAAATCATAACAGTCGAAGATGGTCCCCTGGATAACAAGTACATCTCATCACAAACAGTGTTGTCACCTCTGATACGTGCTTCCAACCAACTACTGAAAGTCCTGATCTGTTCACATGTAATCCAGTCGTCGCACTGCTCCGGGTGTTTGGAGCGCAGACTGTTCTTGTGTTCATCAACATACGGGGTCACCAAGGTAGAGTTCTGTAGAACTGTGTAGTGTGCTTGAGACCAAGAATATCCGTCCCTGCATATTATTGAGTCCCTTCCAAGCGTGCCTTTTCCAGTCAGTCTCCCCTCATACCGCGATTTAGGGAGACCTATCTTCTTAAGGCCAGGAATGAAGTCAACACAAAACCCGATGACATCCTCTGTTTGATGGCCCATGGAGATGCTTCCTTCTGGCCTAGCGCGGTTACGGACATATTTCTTTAGGACTCCCATGAACCTCTCAAAGGGGTACATATTGTGTAGAAACACGGGGCCCAGAATGACAATCTCGTCAACTAGATGAACTAGGACGTGCGTCATGATATTGAAGAAGGATGGTGGGAACACCAGCTCGAAACTTACAAGACATTGCACCACATCACTCCGTAGCCTTGGTATGATTTCTGGATCGATCACCTTCTGAGAGATTGCATTGAGGAATGCACATAGCTTGACAATTGCTAATCGGACGTTTTCCAGTAGAAGCCCCCTCAATGCAACCGGAAGCAGTTGCGTCATAATCGCGTGGCAGTCATGAGACTTTAGGTTCTGAAACTTTTTCTCTGCCATATTTATTATTCCTTTTATATTCGACGAGAAGCCAGTCGGGACCTTCATACTAAGCATGCATTCAAAGAAGATTTCCTTCTCTTCTTTGGTAAGAGCATAGTTGGCAGGACCTTCATACTGCTTTGGAGGCATGCCATCTTTTTCGTGCAAACGTTGCAGGTCCTCCCATGCCTCAGCTGTATCTTTTGTCTTCCCATACACGCCCAAGAAGCCTAGCAGGTTCACGCAAAGGTCTTCGTCACGTGCATCACGTCGATCGAAGAGCGGACCTCTAGGTCTTTCCAGTAGGGTAGGCCCCAAAATATAGATTTCTTCTTCCACATGGGTGCGTGTCCCCCAGCGTCACTCGGAACAGCTAGTCCGCCGGGACCCTTTCCAAAGATTACGTGTAAATCATTGACCATAGCAAGTACGTGATCACCGGTACGCATGGCGGGCTTCCTCCGGTGATCTGCCTCGCCTTTGAAATGCTTGCCTTTCTTTCGAAATTGATGGTTGGTCGGAAGAAATCGACGATGGCCCAGGTACACATTCTTCCTGCAGCTTGCCAGGTATATACTATCAGTGTCAAGTAAACAGTACGTGCATGCGTGGTATCCCTTGTTTGTCTGTCCTGAAAGGTTACTGAGAGCGGGCCAATCATTGATGGTCACGAACAGCAACGCCTTTAGGTTAAATTCCTCCTGTTTGTGCTCATCCCACGTACGTACACCGTTTCCATTCCACAGCTATAAAAGTTCTTCAACTAATGGCCTTAGGTACACATCAATGTCATTGCCGGGTTGCTTAGGGCCTTGGATGAGAACTGGCATCATAATGAACTTCCGCTTCATGCACATCCAAGGAGGAAGGTTATACAGACATAGAGTCACAGGCCAGGTGCTGTGATTGCTGCTCTGCTCCCCGAAAGGATTAATGCCATCCGCACTTAAAGCAAACCATACGTTCCTTGGCTCACTTGCAAACTCATCCCAGTACTTTCTCTCGATTTTTCTCCACTGCGACCCGTCAGCGGGTGCTCTCAACTTCCCGTCTTTCTTACGGTCCTCACTGTGCCATCGCATCAACTTGGCATGCTCTCTGTTTCTGAACAGACGTTTCAACCGTAGTATTATAGGAGCATACCACATCACCTTCGCAGGAACCCTCTTCCTGGGGGGCTCACCGTCAACATCACTAGGGTCATCTCGTCTGATCTTATACCGCAATGCACCGCATACCGGGCATGCGTTCAGATCCTTGTACGCACCGCGGAAGAGGATGCAGTCATTAGGGCATGCATGTGTCTTCTGCACCTCCAATCCTAGAGGGCATACGACCTTCTTTGCTGCGTATGTACTATCGGGCAATTCGTTATCCTTTGGAAGCTTCTTCTTCAATATTTTCAGTAGCTTCTCAAATCCTTTGTCAGGGACAGCATTCTCTGCCTTCCACTGCAGCAATTCCAGTACGGTACCGAGCTTTGTGTTGCCATCTTCACAATTGGGGTACAACCCTTTTTTGTGGTCCTCTAACATGCGATCGAACTTCAGCTTCTCCTTTTGACTTTCACATTGCGTCCTTGCATCAACAATGACCCGACGGAGATCATCATCATCGGGCACATCGTCTGGTTCCTCTTGATCTTCAGCAGCTTCGCCCATTGCAGCATCATCGTGCACATCGTCTGGTTCCTCTTGATGTTCAGTAGCATCACCATATTCAGGGGGCACATAGTTGTCATCGTACTCTTCTTCTTCGCCGTCTTCCATCATAACCCCTATTTCTCCGTGCCTCATCCAAACATTATAGTGTGGCATGAAACCCTTGTAAAGCAGGTGGGTGTGGAGGATTTTCCGGTCAGAGTAAGACTTTGTATTCCCACATATAGGGCATGGACAACACATAAAACCATTCTGCTTGTTTGCCTCAGCCACTTCGAGAAAATCATGCACGCCCTTAATGTACTCGGAGGTGTGTCTTGAACCGTACATCCATTGCCGGTTCATCTGCGTGCATTATATATAATTAAGTGTGTCAAAAATCATTACAGAACATCATGAATAGATAATTAAGTGACCAAATTAATAGAAGTTCATCATCACATTAAAACCAAAGTACATACATAGTTCTCATCTAACAACATAAAGCTTTGCAGAGCATCTAAATTAATTAAACCATACACTGAAACTATGTAAAACATTTCAATGCGAAAACAAATGCGAACATAATCGCAACCAATGTAACAACTGATCCAACGGCATAATGATACCAAGCCTCGGTATGAATGGCATATTTTCTAATCTTTTTAATCTTCAAGCGCATTGCATCCATCTTGATCTTGTGATCATCGACGACATCCGCAACATGCAACTCCAATATCATCTTCTCCTCCTCAATTTTTCTAATTTTTTCCTTCAACAAATTATTTTCTTCTTCAACTAAATTTAACCTCTCGACAATAGGGTCGGTTGGAATTTCCGGTTCAACAACCTCCTAGATAAATAAAATCTATGTCACGTTGGTCGGCATAATTGTCATAAACAATAAATGAACCAATAGTTATGAAAAGATAATATATACCACATCTGAATCATAGACAGGACGAGGGCCGACGGGGGCGGATACCAAAACCATCGCACTATATAAGATGCAATAATAAAAGTAAGAAAATTATACAAGTATCTATATAAACATACAAGTAAGAGTTTTTTTTCCTTTCAGAAAGAAGATAAGAACAAGAGGCTCACCACGGTGGTGCCGGCGACGAGATCGGCGCGGGCGATCGACGGCGGTGAAGACGGGGACGGGACGTGATAGACCGCTAAACCTAGACAAATATTGAGAAAAATGGAGCTTGGAGGTGGAGCTTGGAGAGGAGAAAGCTTAAGTAGTGTGGCTCGGGCATTCCATTGAACACCTCGTGTGCATAGGAGGTGAGCTAGAGCACCACAAAGCTTTCTCCTCGCCGTCCACGAAAAACAGAGCAGTGAGAGTGCTCTGCTCGCGGGGTATATATAGGCAACTAATTGGTCCCGGTTCGTGGCTTGAACCGGGACTAAAGGGAAGACTTTGGTCCCGGTTCAGGCCACCAACCGGGACAAATGGTGGTGGGCCAGGAGCAAGGCACATTGGTCCCGGTTCGTCCCACCAACCGGGACCAAAAGGTCCAGACGAACCGGGACCAATGGCCCACGTGGCGCGGCCGGCCCCCGGGGCTAACGAACCAGGTCCAATGCCCCCATTGGTCCCGGTTCTGGATTGAACCGGGACTAATGGGCTGACCCGGCCTGGACCGTTGCCCCCTTTTCTACTAGTGAATTAAGATTATTATAACAGTGACACATATCATAGACAGAGAATTGCAATGCCGTGGTCATAATCATAGCCCAAGTTAAAAAATAAGCCAATGGCTTTCATATTCTAGCAACATGTCATGGTTCAAACATCATGTAACAATGAGAGGAAAACAGCTATGATAGCGCCTACTCATATTCTACCATAGCACTTACTACTACTGTTCTCATATCAACTCTAAGCAATAACATGCGTTGTTATAAAAATCTTGTAAACGAGAGTAACATATAGCAATCATGATGTTATGCTCATAATATGTATTCTAACAATCATTAGATGCCAATTGTTCTCATATCAACTCTAACAATAACATGTGTGGTCATAAAAATCTAGGAAATGAGAGGAACACATAGCAATGATGTGGTTATAGAGATGCTATGCATTCTAAATTTGTAACAAATGAACATGTAGTCGTATTCATAAGGTAAACACTACTGGAATCAGAGGATTTGCCATCAGCCCCTTCTTTGCCGTCTGCTAGCTGACGGCAAAGGAGGTCTTTGCTGTCCGTTTCCAAAAAACAGACGGCAAAGAACTGGCTGATGGCAAAGATCATATTTGCCATCAGCCAGTTCTTTGCCGTTGGCTAGCGGACGGCAAAGAGGAAGGGGGCCCCACTGATGAGCTGCTTAAAAAAAACTTAACGAGCCCCCTCTTTGCCGTCTGCTAGCAGATGGCAAAGAGCAAAAAAGCGGACGGCAAAGGGGGGCGGACGACAAAGATTTAACCTATCAAACGGCGGCCGCTCCCCACCCCGCCCCTCTCTCTCTGTTTCTCTCCCTCTTCACACGCGCGCCGCCGCCCCCACCACTCTCCGCCGCCTCGTCGGCCCACCA
>NC_041393.1:748384351-748384682 GCF_002162155.2 Triticum dicoccoides | reverse complement strand
GTTTTAGGTTTATGTTTAGTTTAGATTTAGTTTTAGTTTTAGTTTTACTTTTAGGTTTAGGTTTAGTTTTAGGTTTAGATTTATTTTTTTCCTTTTTTTCTGTTTTTTTAGTTTTAGGTTTATGTTTAGTTTAGATTTAGTTTTAGTTTTAGTTTTAGTTTTAGATTTAGGTTTAGGTTTAGGTTTAGGAAAGAAGAAGAAGGAAAAAAGAGGAGAGGAGGAGAAGAAGAAGAGGAAAAAGGAAAGGAAGAAGAATAAGAGGAGGAGGAGAGGAAAAAACAAGAAGAGGAAGAAGAAGAAGAAAAAAGAGGTGAGGAGGAGAAGAAGAAGA
>NC_041393.1:748356877-748383972 GCF_002162155.2 Triticum dicoccoides | reverse complement strand
CGAACCCCCGACCCCGAAACAGCACCCCGACCCCGACACGGCACCCCGACACCGACACGACACCCCGACCCCCGACACCTCCCAAATAGGTGTTCTTTGGCCTTCTAGAGGCCGACGGGGTCATATATTTGTGAATTATTAGTTAGGTCATATATTTCTCGATTTTGTTATGAAAAACATCATATATAATTGTGTTGATCGGGTAGTTTTAAATGTGCAGTTGTTTCATCGCTGCAAGGTTTGGTGTTCGACGACCTCGCCGTGCGTTTGACGAGATGTGCCCCTTCGTTTGTTGGTGAGAAAAAATGACATGTCCTCCTCCCCTATTAATTATTTGATCTATTCCGATGAAACTTGATAGCTAGCTATATATGTGTCTTGAATCATCAGTATGCATAACCAACATGCGTCTCCCGTTCGAAAGCGTCATAGTTATAAATATGCATGCATTTGCATATTTATAATCTTGATTCTTTCGAATTGTCCAACGCTATCCATGGACAGCCCGAGTATGTGTAGATTGGGTTCGTTTTCCCATATGCTTTGCTCCGGATCCAACGCATAAATTTCGTTAGTGCCTCCCCTGTTGTTCTCCGGGTACACATCCTCTTTGTTTATTGCAGAGACGTGTATCAGGAGAACAGGGGGGAGGTGCTGCCGAAATTTTGCGTCAGATCCGGAGCATAGCATGGGAAAATGAACCCAATCTACACATACTCGGGTGGGATTAGGACCTATCATTACCTACTAGAGTGTAGGTTGCATGGACGTAATAAAATTGACAAAGTAGATCAACTGATGAATATATACATGGTGAATTATATATATAATTGTTGTGTGTCCAGTAGCTCTGAAAGTCAAAATGAGTGATCGTGCGTGGATGTATACCGGTCACACTGGTCAGAACAAATGGAGCACTGAATGGTTCACAAAAACCAAGGGGTTTGTGCAAGCCGCATTTGTAAATGGCCATAGGAAAACCTGGTGCCCCTGTTTCTGATGCGGCAATTGGGAAAAGAGGACAGAGGCTGAAATGGGTAAACACCTGCAGAAGAATGGTTTTACGCCCGATTATACGGTGTGGACATTTCATGGTGAGTCTACCCAACGTGACCGAGCTGAGGTGGATCGTCGTCGCACCGACGAGCATGGTACCGGGATGGAAAACATGGTGCAAGACTATGATGATGCTCGGGATTCGGACGAGGAGATGGAGGAATCTACAAAGGCCTTCAATGATATGTTGGAGTCTTCAAAACGTCCGCTCCACGAGCACACTGAGCTTTGTCAGTTGGATGCCATCTCACAAGTCATGGCTCGGAAGGCTCAGTTCAACCTGGGCAGAGAATGCTACGACGCAATTATGACAGTATTTGGACGCTTTCTACCCAAAGGCCATGTAATGCCTGCAAACCTGTACTAGTAGGACAAAATCCTCCATGCACTAAAGATGCCCTATGAGAAGATACATGCCTGTGAGAAAGGATGTGCCTTATTTAGGCTTGACTATGCGGACTTGAACTATTGTCCCATTTGCAAGTCTTCCAGGTATATTGTGGTAGACAACGGTATGGGTGAGAAGACACAGACCAAAATCCCCGTTAGTGTTCTTCGGTATATGCCAATCGTACCAAGACTTCAATATCTTTTCATGGTCGAAGAGACGGCCAGACATATGACATGGCACAAAACAGGCAAAAGAACCGAACTAGATGCAGATGGGAATCTGATGATGGTACACACATCGGATGGTGTTGCGTGGAAAAAGTTTGATGAATTACATGCTGCGAAAGCGGTAGATCCGAGGCATCCTCGAGTCGGCATCAGCACCGATGGGTTCAGTGTGTTTGGTATGACGGCAGCCCAATACAGTTGTTGGCCCGTATTTGTCTTTCCACTCAATCTCCCCCCCCGGACAGACTATGCAAAGAAAGAACATTTTCCTGACATTGATAATTCCAGGGCCCGACTATCCGGGAAAAAATATGAATGTGTACATGCAGCCGCTTAAGGACGAATTGCAAGAAGCCTGGGATAATGGGTTCAAGACATACGACGCCTATAGCAAACGAAACTTCATAATGCGTGGCTGGTACATGTACTCGACGCATGACTTTCCGGCGTATGCGCTATTCGTTGGCTGGTGTGTGCATGGAAGGTTCCCGTGCCCCACATGCAAGAGAGCTCTTGAGTTTCGTTGGCTTCAGGCCGATCGCAAGTTTTCTTGCTTCGACATGCATAGACAGTTCCTGGATCCTCGCCATAAGTTCAGGAAAGACAAGAAGAACTTCATCAGAGGTAGAGTTGTAAAAAACTCTGCACCACCTGCGTTGACAGGCCAACAAACCCTGGATCAATTAAACGCTCTCGAGCTAGAGGCAGAGCGTCCAGGGTACTTCAAGGGGTATAATTCTGAGCACGCCTGGACTCATAAAACATGCTTATGGGATCTGCCTTACTTCAAAGACCTCCTTTGCCCACACAACATCGACGTAATGCACACTGAGAAGAATATCGCCGAGGCACTTTTTGGTACATTGTTCAGCATAGATGGGAAGTCAAAGGATAATACTAAGGCTAGAGTCGATCTGGAGGCACTATGTGATAGGCCGTTACAAAACATGAAAGAACCAAAAGGAAAGCAGAACTGGACGAAGCCAAAGGCATGGTTCAATCTTGGAAGGCCAGCTATGAGGGAAATTATCTTGTGGGTGAAAATGCAGTTGATGTTCCCCGAAGGGTATGCAGAGAATCTAAAGAGGGGAGCGAGTCTTGATAAATTGAAGATATTTGGTCTCAAGAGTCATGATTGGCACATATGGATTGAGCGGGTAATGCCAGTGATGTTGCGTGGCTTCATCCCTGAGGATGAATGGCTAGTACTGGCAGAACTCAGCTATTTCTTCCGTGTTCTTTGTGCGAAAGAACTATCGCCTGGCGTTCTAGAAGAAATGGAAGAGTTGGCGCCGGAGTTGATCTGCAAGTTAGAGAAGATCTTTCCACCGGGCTTCTTTAATCCAATGCAGCATTTGATTTTGCATCTCCCGACCGAGGCAAGATTGGGGGGCCCGTGCAAAATTGTTGGTGCTACCCAACTGAGAGGGTGTAGAAGACGCTTCGAGAAAAATGTAAAAATAAACGTAGAATTGAAGCGTCGATGGCTGAGGCATTCATCATTGAGGAGGCGGGAAACTTCGTGACAGCACACTACGAAACCAAAAATCATCATTTGCATAATCCGAAGCCTCGGTACAATGCTGACGAGCCTAAAAAGGGTGGATCCAACCTCAGCCTATTCAAAGGGAATCTCGCACCAGCCAGTGTTTCAAATCTAGTATCTTTGGATAACGAAGAATGGCGGACCATTTTGTTGTATATCTTCAACAACCTGATAGAAGTGCGGCCGTACATCGAGTAAGTTCTCGGTACATTGTTTCGCAACTTCTATTTCCTTTGAACTGCTCTTATTCCTGGACATTTCATACAGTCGATACGTCGCCCTATTCTCGTATGGAGCGGTGATCCAAAAGGATTCCGTCGAAGAGTATGAGCTTCTCACAAAGCAAGGAGGCGGCTATCCCGGTTTCATCTCTTGGTTCAAACAAACGGTAAATTCTATTAGACAATTTCATTTCATTCGCTAACTTGTGCGTAATGCAACAATCCTTTCATATTAAACTTGTAGGCTAATGCAGAGTCTATGGACGCCAAATTAAGACAAGTAGCTAATGGTTTTGACTATAACTTGTGCGTAATGCAACAATCCTTTCATATTAAACTTGTAGGCTAATACAGAGTCTATGGACGCCGAATTAAGACAAGTCGCTAATGGTTTTGACTATAAGGTCCGTTCATTTGACAAATACGACATCAACGGGTATCACTTTCGTACCTATGGCAAAGAGCTATCTATGGCCGACCGAAAGTCTACAAATTGTTGTGTATCTGCTATCGGCGAAGGAGGTACCGAGTATTCTGGGAGAGTTGAAGCAATTTATGAACTTCTATTCTATGGTGAAAACCCACCGAATGTCGTAGTCTTCAAATGTTATTGGTTTCAGCCGAAGGAGACTAGAAGGACTCATGAACATATGGGGCTAGCTGAAATCAACCAAAGCACCCATTTAGATGTTCCTGATGTTTATATTATGGCTCAATAGGCGACCCAAGTATTCTATCTACCGTGGGCCTGCCAAACTAATCCAAATCTGAAAGGTTGGGATGTCGTTTATGAAGTGCTGCCACGTGCTAGACTATCTCCCCCAAAGGAAGAGGATTATGAACCTCACATTAACCCAGACACATATGAAGGAGAATTCTTCCAAGAGACACGTCTTTCCAAAAAGTGTTTCAAGAACCGGTATACTTCACCCCAAAACATGGAAGTAGATAGTGACAGTGAATCCCACATCACCCCAGAGGAGGAACAAGAAGAGCCAGAACAAGAAGAGGTTACTGTTGTGGATGACCTCTCAATGCTTGATCGATTACGTAAAGGTGGCCTTCCACATGTTGATTCCACTGAACCCTATGAGCCCATCATTGATTATAGTGATGATGATGATGATTATGCATTTATTGATGATACTGATCAAGATTATTAGTAGTGTCAGGTATTCAATTTTTTTATGTTGTACTTGATGATGATACACTTAAGTGATATACATATTATTATTCATGTCGGTATCTTTTTATGTTGTACTAATTTTGTTTACTAATTTTATGTTGTACTTGATGAAACTTTGCATTGTAATATGTATGTGCAACTTCCTAATGGTTGCAACTTATGTGTATGTGCAACTTTTGCTATGTATGAATGGATGGAACTATATATGTATGTACGATGAAACTTATGTGTTGTTAAATAGCCCTGTGAAATATATCTATATATGTCATATATATTTGCTGTGAAAATTGTTGGATTAAAAAAACAGAAAAAAAGAGACAACATGCAGGCTCTTTGCCGTCTGCCACCGACGGCAAAGGGCTCTTTGCCATCAGCAGCGGACGACAAAGAGGCCACGTGGCAGGCAACTATTGTTCCTGGGAGGCTGACCAATTTGGTCAGTTTGCCTACAGTGGCGGACGGCAAAGAGAAAAAAAACTTTGCCTACAGCAGCGGACGACAAAGGCCTGCTGTGTAGTGACATCGGCTGACATCATTCGGCGGACGGCAAAGGCCTTCCGAAGTTTGCCGTTAGCGACGGACAGCAAAGGCCTTCCGAAGTTTGCCGTTAGCGACGGACGGCAAAGGCCTGCCATTAACCACCTAATGGAGTAACAGCGCATTTATTGCCGTCTGCATTCTTTGCCGTCCGCTGCTGATGGCAAAGGTCCCTTTTCCGTCAGCCGCACGAAGCAAACGGCAACATAGCTCTTTGCCGTCCCCTACTTTGCCGTCACCTTTTGCCATCCGTGGCGGACGGCAAAGGTCTTTGCCGTCCGCCATCCATGCCTTTGCCGTCCGCCATGGCAGAGGGCAAAGTAGCTGATTCCTGTAGTGAAAGATGAGATGAGATAGAACAAGTACACGATGATAGATTCCACCACTATAGGCAGCCAATCTGTGCGTTGACCGTGTAAATGATGCCATCGTGCACTATAGCATCAGACAGAAATGTTGCCTCAATAGGATTGATGATGAGCCATAACCATGTATGGCGACCGGATTCCGGATAGACTAATCCCATGTTGAACAAGGCAATGAGCTTGTAATCCATGTAGTCTTCTGATGGTGTGGGCACTTCGTAGATTACAACTTTCTGCAAACAGAGGTCGAGCCAAAAGCTTGACGCGTCTCATGCGTAGTAGGCCGGAGTGTCCGGTGGGCCGCGAGGCTCGTTGTCGGTGGTATCCAACGATGGAAGGGTGATCTCTCGCTGGGTGTAGATATCCACGACATGCCACGGACTACCGATGTGGTCGATGAGGATGATCCAGTTGGCCTTCATGCCAGCCTAGTAGTGGCCGCGCAAGAAGGACAGGTGGACGGGTAGTGGTAGCATCTCGAGGGGCACCACGGCAACCTCTGTAGGATCGTCAAGTCGGTGTCTGGGCCACCTGCGTGGAGCGGGCATCAGCAAGCAGGGTGTCTTGAAAAGAGCCGACCGGTTGGAGACGAGTAGACGGTACAAAGACACCGAGCATGCGGCCAGACGAACGGTGCTGAGTAGGTCCATACGACTACAGATCTGCTCCAAGAGAACATCGGGGAGGGAATTCCAATCGCGGCTCTGCGTGTCAGTCGGTTCTGCCATTGGGGTTTTCGGTACCTGCGAGCTAGCGGGGAAGTGGATTCGGGCGGGTGAGCGAAGAAGCTTCTCCTCGTGTGGCCGAGCAGTGAGCGGGGGGATATGGTACGCGCGAGGTACCAAGGAAGATGGTGCGGGCGGGCGAGCAGTGAGCGGGGGTAAATGGTGTGCGGCCGACGATGGGGAAGAGAGGAGGAAGAAGAAGAGAGGAGGAAGAAGAGTGGAAGACGGGGAAGAAAGTGCATTAAATCTCAATTCTACTAGTACTACTACCAGGATATACCGTCCTTCGGAGTGTAAATAGTTACACCGATGACATGTGGGTCTACCACAAGAGGGCCCATATGTCAGTTAATGGAGGACAGAGGTGCGTAGGCGTATTTGTGGAAGCATGCTCTACTGGCAAACATGATGGCAGTACTGGGTAAGGCTGATTTAGTAACAACAACACGCTGGTTCAGCTTATTAATTATGTGTCCCATCTGCTGCAGCGTGTATTGTCACTTCACTGCGAAGACTAGTTGAATAGTTCTCTCTGACCGAGATGGGGAATAATGGATCGCGAGGACTTCCTTTCTATAGTATTCCTATGCCTCTATGCTCACTTCACTCATTTTGCTCCGTACCAAGTCACTTGTTGAAATCTGTAGAAAGACAAATACTCCGTATTTGGGAACAGAGGGAGGCTTTTACTCCGTACTATTTGGGAACAGAGGGAGTATCACCATATGGAGTGAATAGAGGAAGTTTGAAATATGAACATGTCAATGGCAGGGAGTAAGCCACATGCATGCATGCATGCATGCAACATGCAACACTCACACGTACACATGGACGCATGCAACACTCACACGTACACATGGACGCACGCAACACTCACGCACCCATGCGGCACACAACACACGATGCAACACACACAGCTCACGCTCAAGTGCTCAACCTACTCCCTACGTCCGTGAAAGACTGTACATTTAGAGATTTACACATTGACCAGGGCATAATTAACGCCCAAATATAGCAGACTTACGTGTGCATGCGACCATTGAGATAAGAAGATTAAATGAAGGCCGTTGCATGCTCTAATTAAGGATAGACATGTATCCTATACCTACAGCACAAGTTGGTGCATTAGTCAATCAATATCGATTTAGATTAAAGGCTAAATGCATTGGAAGTGTAGATGTACATTATGTACCACACTCTTTGTTTTGTAGTGGATGTACACTCTTTGTTGGAAGACCGAGGGAGGACACGTGCATGCACTCACATACACAGCCAGGGCGGTTCGCGCGCAAGGGTTGGACTCGTGTCGCGCCTGCGTAAAGTTTTGTTTAACTGATTTCTTTGCTCTGCCAACTGACAGGTGGGACCCAGAAACCAGGTGACAATTTAACCAGTCAACAAAGTACCACGTCGACTATGTGGACGGTTAGTAGGGTGCAATATTGTGCTCTACGATGAGCTAGTGATCGTATAATCGCCGCAAAACTATATATAATGACCGTCAAGAGCGTATTGTTACATACGTTGACCGCCAATGTATTTTTCTCGTTTCAAATTAATCCATATTAATCGGAAAGGACACAGTATGGACTACTACTAGTACTAGTACTCCTTTGATGTGTCCCGTCAACTCGCCGAACGAGGAGAAGCTTGCTTACTACGCCTCTCCCTCGCCCACGCGCGTGGTGGTTCGCAGGACGAGGAGAGGGTTTTGACTACAGCGCCCTCTCCCTCTCCCTTGCCCTCGCCCTAGCGGTGGACGGGCAGCAGTTCAATTGGTGTCAGATTGCCAGAAGCATATTGTATTGTACTATCATCATTGTTGGTCCTTCCGAAGAGGCGAAGAGCCAAGTGCAAGGTTCACACGAGTACGAACTGTTGAACCTCCCGAAGAGGCAAAGAGCCAAGTGCAAGGTTTTATAGGAGTTGTCGCCCTAGTAGGAGTGTACTACAACTATAGCGAACGATGCTACTGTATGATGCCGCCATGTCACGTATATCCAAAGCTGTGCCACCTTTTTTTCTCAAAGAGCGTGTTGGAGCCCGTGCAACAACCACACAAGTTGCGCGTACACATAACACATTTACTAGTAATAAATTCTAAAGGACAAATGCCAGTATGCCACACAAGTTCATCTCCAATTCATGTGATAAATTTGTGCACGACTAGTCTACATATATTCACAGCGCTACCGTTCACAATTACCGTACTCCACTTACACGTTATAGATGGGCTACATGCATGTCCTCCTCCAGGTTCCAGTCCCAGGTGTTCTTCATGGATGGCACGATCCATAGCGGTGGGCAACGGGAATAATTGTCGCAGCTTTCTAGTCCGATTCCACACGATGGAGACTCATCCAAGCTGAAGCAGCATAAATCAGGGATAGCGTGTCCCAGCATGTCGTTCATCCGGCGGTGCGCAATGAAGACACAACCATGCTTCATGAACGACAGTCCTTCCGTGTCGTGCACGGAAGGTGGCATCTGCTTCACAATGGGGTAGCTGTGCCCGATGAAAAGCGAGTACTCTCCAAGAGTGTTCCTTGGCACCCACGTAGCATCACGGGGGTCGAACTCGGCGCCGTTCATCTGGTACACGCGGCATCCCAGATCTGGACACATGGTGACGTACATAGTCAAGGTCCATGCATAATAATGTTGTGCTCAAATATGGCGGCCAGTAATACTGTGCAGCAAATAGTACTACTCCCATATAGACGAAGTAAAATAACCGGCTTATTATATATAGCCACTCTTGGCTACATGGATGAGATAGTAAGACATGGAAAAACAAAAATGGTGGCAGCTAGTGGGTTCAAGTCTTCAAGGGCCTAGCTAGCTATACGCGTCCTCCAAGGTAAAAAGTACTCCTACTAGTACTAGTAGTACTAAGTATACTACTAGTACAAAAATGAAATAGAAGGCGAGAGGGTTAAAAAAATGGAATACCTGGGTAGATGGTGACGGTCCGATCGTGGTAGATTGTGTGACCATGTTGCACATCAGTGGTACCATGGGTAATGACTGCTAAGATAGTTGATCCCAATATGCCAAAGTCAGCTACAAGGTTCCAGGTTAGACCGAATCGCGGATGCAAATGCACATCCAGGATCAGCGATCTTATTTTGATCGGGGGATGACTGGTCCCTGCAAAATAATGGAGTACCGTTAGGGATGCAAATGATGGTTTGTGCATTCCGTTTGTAATCTTCTGTACCATAGGATGGCGACCAGATGAAACAAGTCCCCTGGCTTGTCACCGTGAAGATGCGGCCTAGATGGCACACGGTGTCTTGGAACGTGTAGGGGTACAAATCTGTCGTCGCCAACATGCGCTAGCCTCTGCCGTTACTGCGTCTTGCATTGATGGCAATCCTTATGTCGAACACCGCAATGAGATAGTAATCATCGTAGCCGCGTCGCTTTGTCGGTGGGTCCGCAATTGCTATGTTCTTCAATCTCATGTAGGCATCATCATACATATTCAAGCCCAGCCAGTCCGGAAGGCCGGTCCCAATGGTAGAGAAGGGGTCTACCGGAACGACCGCACTGCTGTGGATGTTGTGCAAAATGATGGTGGTATCCGGCCAGAGGTATGCAAGCCAATTTTCGTTGGCACCAACCCATACCTATATATAATACGGTGGGCAGCAGAGAAATTACGGGATGGAAATGGAATAACTAAGTACTACATGATCAAACTCCATTACTGACCTGCTCATCGGACAAAATCCGACTACCTCTCAACGTCAGCAACTCTAGCGGAGTCAACGTGCAATAATGGCCAGGGAGCGGCGGACTGTTCGAAGGATTGTCCCATAGAAGAACCTTCTCCTCGAGGACGCATGGAAGACCAACAAGCATGGCCTTTTCCCAAGCCTGTTTAAGTAGCATCTTGAAAAAGTTGGTGCAGGAAGCACCGAGTCTTGCGGTGGTGATGACGTCGGAGCGGCATGCGATTTCTCCCAGAGGATCATCGTCCAAGGTCTCCCAGCCCCGACGAGGAGGAGAACCGCCTGGCGAATCCATGGGAGCAGCGACGAACTGCCTTCTCTTCGGGGGGAGGGGAACTGGCGAGGAGGAGATAAGAGCGTAGTAACCGCAGGGCCTCGTCCCTTCCAACTGTAGATTGTTCCTCAGCGAAGGGGTGAGGCTATTATTTACTACTAGTACTAGCATTATGGAACGTTATGGGATTGCATTATACTATAAATAATAGCACTAGTAAGAAATTTTTGGCACTAGGTAGTAGTTTTTGGCGTGGATTAAGAAATTTTGGGTATGTTTTTGCCATTTTTTGTACACGCCAACTAGTGTCAAAAAACGTCTTACATTATGTGATGGACGAGTACGTACTCGTACTGTAGCAGTACCAGTACTACTTTTCTCAACTAGTAGTGCGATGTACTATACTTCTAGTCTAGTCTACTATAGTGCACCAGTTTTGAACTCTTGAATCTCAGGGCCAAGGAGCTACAGTTGGAAGTGGAGGGTACTACTGTTCTCTAGAACCATCGCTGTACTATCAATGCAGGGGAAGTACACCTGCGTAATGGCCTAGTGGGTACTCTCGGTGCTATATTCAGCCGCTCCTCTCACATAGAGTAGCTGGCCTACTCAGCCGCTCCTCTCACGCACACACTAGCAGCCTGTTTATCAGCGACGGTTACTGCGGGGGCAGAACATTTGAGTTATTTGATACAGCGAGACTAGGCTTTTCGCTTCCATTTGTGGAGGTGTAATGGATCTTGTCGAACTTTGTTAGTAGTAGTTCCTTCTTTATGAATGAGATGAAGGAAAGCTTTTGCCTCCGTTTAAAAAAAACACGTCAAGAGGAATTTCTTTTATAGTAGAGCCGATAATGGAGTGAAGTCCATGCGTGCAATGCCACAAGCTACGGAGTAGTAGTAGACCACTTTACGTACGGAGCCATATTGCATAGTTCCCAATGCCCCGCCAGGCTTTTCCGGCTCCTTGGGCTTAATTGGGAGGCGCTAGTTTAAATATGCTACTAGCTGATGAGGAAGCTGCAAGCGAGGTGCGGCTAGGGCGAGCACGCGAGCCACGAGATGCTGGGAAGGAAAACTCGTTCACGTGGCTAGGCTGTCTAGTGCACCCAGATTGTGGGGCCGCACGTCCGTTCGACTTCACAACTCAAACTACCCGTGTAAAATATGGCTCGCAGCAAAGTGTAGTAGTACTATTCTTTAAAAAAAGGCCATCGCGCGTTCAGCCGGGATCGAACCCACAAAACGAGGTATACACTCCCGCGACCACTAGTAGTACTCGTTGGAGTACAACGCAACCTAGAATCGCCTTTTGTCGCTAGTAGTACATACATTGTTCCTTACAAGAAACCCCTAATAATGCAAGAAACCACTAAAATGCCAAGAAACTACTACCACTTGCATACGTGGCAGACTTAAGATAAGACTAACTTATCAACCATTGTACATGCTCTTACCAACAAAAATCCTCGAGTGACCTCCTACCTCCGGCCCGTCCACCTAGTCATCCTCGGCCATGCCACGCAGCTACCGCCGCCGGTAGAACGCGAGGTCAAAACCGCCGGCGGTGCGGAGCCCATGTTGCGGCAGCCCGGATGCCAGCTCCATCCGGCACTCGCGGCCGCTAGCTAGCCAAGATAGCTCCGTCCAGCTGCTTGTCTGCAAGGTTTTCTAGCTAGATTGGCACGGCAGCGCGGCGGCTTGCTCGCGCGCGCCGCGCTCAGACCAGCCATCTGGCTCGAGCGAAGGCCAGTGCGGCGATTTGCTCGCTCATGAGTCCACTCGGGCCAGCCTGCCAACTCGTGCGGAGGCCAGCCCGTCCGGCGGAGCGGCGGCCAACTCGCTCATCACCGGCGCCACCGACGAACACGCATCAGTACTGTTTGAAGTAATGTTCAGGAAAAATAATGATTTGAGGAGGAATAACAGGATAGAAGGTCAGATGTGGGTCCCTCGTGTCAACAGTCAAACAAAATGTGTTGGTTTAAGCTGCCTCGTCAGCAAGGACGTGTGGGCCAACCCTGTCATAAATGGGTTTAAACGAACCTAATCGGTAGGAGTACTAGGTAGTAGTTTTTGGCGTGGATTAAGAAATTTAGGGTATGTTTTTGCTATTTTTTGTACAATAGATTCTTCCTAGGGCTTGTTGAAAGTGGTAGTTTTTTGTTAAATACTCTACATATTGTAAGTAGGAGTGGAAGTTAAGCTTTGGAAGCCAATAAGCAAGGCTAGTTACATAGTGCATATGTGTACATGATTGAAAGTAAATATCAACCATGAGTGACTAATATCTTGATGGAAAACTCGAAACTATGGAATACTAGGAAAAAATGCATGGTTGGAAATACTAGCAATGTTCATGTCCATTGCAACGAATCATAATTAGAATAATACTTATTCACAAACTTGGTACAAAAAGCTCTAATTTTGATATACATATGTTTCAATTAGAATATATTCCTTGGGCTGCTTTGGTGAGGTCAGGGAGGGATGTGGTTGGTTTTAAGATACTAATTATGGGTGTTTCTGCAAATTGGTAGACAAGTGGGATGTTGGTGAGAAAAGGCAACAACTTACCTCACAATCGTTAGATGTAGATCTAATGGTCAGAAACGACAGATGGCAGACACACCAGCATCACCAACTTAGTCTTGTGTAGGAGTACTAGCAAGATCCGTGCATTGCACGGAACATCAAGATGCATTTTTTTATAAAACACTTGTTGTGATTGACCCTTGCGGGAGTAATCCCATGTGTAAAAACTAATGATATCTCGAGAAATATGAGATAAGGTGAAGAGGAGTGGGGTGTGGTGGTGGTTGGTGGTCGGACTGAGCGGAGGCATGGGGATTGACGACGCCGGCAGCGGCCACCAGGCCAGTATGTTCCAGAGGCTTCCTTTCTTAATTGCTCAACAATGAGGTTTGTTGGAGATAGGGATGAACGAGGGAAGGCCTTGTCTGCAAATGTGGAGAGGGGTGCGGGTATCTTTTAGTTTAATTTCCATCCGTCAGATATAGATCGGACGGTCTATATTGCAAGATGGCACACGTACCATCATCACCACCTCGGTTTTTTTATAAGAGAAGAAATATAAGTATGGAGATACAAACTTATTATCGATACTTGCTTCCGTAAACTAGCATCTACATTCTATTCAAAGCCTCGGCATGTGGGGCCTTAGCACAATGACTTCTCGACTATGTAAAACAAAGATTTTCCCGTAGCCGACAAGGAGGGGGTGACGGCGGCGCGCTTTTTGGCTTGCTCTAGTCCTAGTAGTCATACTAGGTGGTCTAAGAACGTGTAGATTTGTTCTTTTTCACGTCTCGTGTTCGCCGTACTGCCACGACTGTTGATGAATAGACGGTTAATTATTCACGGGGAAACCCTTGATGAGCGTGTTTGTGTGAGAGAGAGACAGTGTGCGTGTGTGATATGTCGTTAGAGACTAAGGCAATGATAACAGATTCTTTGTGTCTATGTGTGTGGAGGATAGAGAGAGACATGTACATGGGGCTTTGTGTTGTGTAACGTGGAGACAGATATACATAATTAGAGAGTGAGTGTGTGAGATACACATGCGGACATGGGGAGAGATGAGGATCCAGATAAATGGGTGTTTGTGCGTGTTTGTGTGTGTTTGTGCACGCGTTTGTGTGTGAGAGGGAGAGAGTGTACGTGGAGTAGAGAGACCACTGATGATGTAAACCTAGTATAAGGAAAGGGGGAATGGTGTGACATGTGTAGTAGCGGGATAGCACGGGTGCGGGCTGGGGGAGCAGACTATTTGGAAGAGACATCGAGTGTGTGTGGGGGGGGAGGGGTTTGAGAGCGAGAGAAAGAGAGAGCTAGCGATGGAGAGAGAGAGAGAGAGGAAGAGAGGGGGCAAGAGGGGTCGTTTGTGTCCATAAATGGCGTATAGATAGGGAGACAATGTTGATGTTGTCCGAAATTGGCCTATGAACGGAGACGCAAGGGAAGCGAGTCATCTTGTGTGTGATAGGGACTTCATGAGAGATCTAGAATAGATGGTGTACATAACAATGTGCGAAATCGAGAACGATTATACATTAGGGAGCTATGCAAAGAGTCACGACATATATGTATGTAGGGAAGGAGCTGGGGCGGGTCTGCATGTGGGAGAGATAGAAAGAGGAGAGTGGTGCACAAGGAGACAAAGTGTGCTTGTTTGCAGTGGGGGTGGTGTGTGAGGTGAGTGCGCGAGAACCACATAACTAGGGAGATAGAGGTTTGGGGGCGACGTTTTGTGTGTATGGGAAATATACACTCTACATAGTGCATGTGCTTGGGTAAGAGAGATAGCGGGAGACCTAGAGAGTGAGGGAAGAGATGTGTGCATGCCCGAGAGACAAAGTGATAGAGAACTATGTTGGGGTCCGAACTTTACAAGAGAGAGGGGTGTTAATGTGCTCGTGTGTTGGTGTTTGGGGGAGAGAACGACTTCTCTATGTGTGTGTGTGTGTGTGTGTGTGTGTGGTGGGGGGGGGGGTTGACTTCAGATAAAGAGTGAGGTGTCTATATTTGAGAGACTTTAGCGTAATTGAGATATTGTGCACTCATGGTTGATCCATTTGTTTCACAGTTTGTACTATGAGATAACGATACTTTTGAACATGCGTGATATACCTTGATGTACCAGAATTACAAACCTAAGATTGGAATTTTGGAATTGACTCCATCATTAGCTTTTGTAATTCATTTAAACAGAGGTACATTTTTTAAGCCGGGATTTCGTGATTTCAAATTCATATACCAAACCTAGAGATATACACATACGGGCATGTTCAAACTTTATAATCATCCACTTTATTCATACACATACACATTTTTGCTTTTGTCATCATATTTAGGATAAACACATTTGGAATTTCATTTGAATTGGACCGTATGATGGTATTTGCTTGTAGTAGCTCAATGATCCATATTTGAATTGAATGGACAATCTAAGTTTCGAGTTGGAGACATTGATTTTCAAAACTTGCACATTTTTTGCGTGCAAAACAAACAAATTGTCGGCCATGATATCATAGTCGGCTGTACGAGAGCAGAATACTTATAATATTAGGCGCCAAAAGCTTTCAAACTTCCCGCTCACATCGAAATATCACGCGCCCGAAAGTTGAGCCCTGCGATATTCCTGTTTTACCTCTGCCACATGAACGGAAAAGGGCTGCTTTGGTAACTCCATTGTTTTCCCCTCTTAGCCCCCAACATTCTTACCCAGAGCCCCTCCCCTTCCCCTCCCCGACCCCCCAACCACGGCAAGCTGCCGAATCTAGTCCTCCGCCATAGCGGTGGACCTCACACCCCGCCAGATCTACCTTACGCACCTTGGAACCTCCAACTGCCAACTCACCACTTCACCGGAGCCGCTTCAGCGACTGGCTTGTCCACCGCTCCAGATCTCCTTGACCGCCATCATGGTCCACCGCACCAGATCTGCTTAACCGGCGCCCTCCACCACAGTGTAGGCCCTTCACTAACTCCCTCGTCCGCCCCTTCGCTGGCCCTTCATACAAGCCCTCGTCCGACGCAACAGATCCACCTCACCGAAAGCACTATACAACACGCCCGCCGAAGCCTTCGTCCACTGCACCAGACCCGCTCCATGGATGCCATATTCAACTCCACTGGCCCTGCTTTACCAACGCAGCAGCCTCATCAGGTTATTTCGATTTGTACTCCTTTGGTTTTTCTCTTTATCGTGCAACTATTCACTTACCACAGATGAGCTTTCTTGTATGTCGACAGGCGCCGCAACCGTAGCACCGGAGCAGCTTCAGGTATGACAACGATACCCATACGCCGCCGAGAATCAGGTACTATTATCCAACGGCCGGCACCTAGGTTCACTTTCCTAGCATAAGCACCGCACATTTGAATTTCTTCAGGGCATCATTCAGTTTTTCATGAGACGCGTTATTCTGCTTGCACCTGTAGGGCCATACTTCTGGCAGTGAATATGTTACATGTGTTAAATCATAACAGTGCACATATAGTTAATATGCTTTAGTTTCGTTCTGATGCCACCTGTTGGTTCCATCAGACTGCTTAATGTTCTCTATGCTTAATTACACATCAGCAAACTAGCATGTGGTTCCGCTGCTTTTTGTCCGTTTTACCCTACATTTTCTGATGCTAGCTATTACATCACTGCTCCGAGCCTCTGTTCATTACTTGTTTGTGTGTTCTTGATCTTCCCAAGTTGCATGACTAATTTGATGCTTCTATTAATTATGGAGCTGCCAACCCCATCAAGCAAAATATTTGTTCTTTTGGTGCTGGCACCTCGAACAAGCATAAAAATAGAGGGAAGCAAATATATTATCGTGTATGCACACACCCTTCCTTCATTAGTTTAGATGATCCATAGATGATCAATTCGGACCAGTGCATGCGATTAAAATTAATTTTACCTAAATAGATGGTGCAGAATAAACTACAACAACTAGATTTGCAACCACAGGATGCTGACGATATCTTCAAAGAACATTGCAACATCAGCTAGGCTTCACAGCAACATATGGTAAGCCAGTGTGTTTTAGTACATGTTAAATGTAATGTGAGTGGGCTGCTTTGTTGGCTTGTGCCCTCAACGTGTAATCCTACCGAATTATAAATAGTTCAGTTGTCTGCTTTGCTGTATTGCTTGATTCGAATGCTTGTTTGTTGTTACGTTATACCTGAGTTGGCCAATATGTCAGCAGTGCCTGCTGTACTATCGTAAAGAAATGCATGCCTATTTCATTTGAGTCCTTAACTTTTCCTATCAACTTCATCACAAGACTGTCTTCGTAGTTTATATGAGGCCACACTGTTAAGTGCTTTCTCAGATTATTTCAACTGCTTAGATGCCTTGGCAACTTAAATATAGCGGTTGTACACTCCCTTTCAACTTTCATCTTACCATTTTAATTTATTTTCGGCTAATGATGCTTCGAACCATTTAAATATCGTTTTCCAAGATCGGCAATAATTCATCCATCGTTTACCATGTAAGCTTACTGTCTGGATCATACGATAACTATCTCTTACTTATGTCCAGCGGAAACCTTTCAGGATGCCGTTCACACTAGGACACAATGTACAACCCCATAATCTATTTGTGGAAGCAGTGCGCCATCCATGTTACCAGATGGTAGCAGTTTAGAGGCAACACCGCCAGAGAGCAGTCTGAGCACAGATATTATAGTGCTTGAGGCTCTACTAGAGGCAGAAAGAGATGGTGTGGCTGCCATGAATGAGGTAATCTTTATCTTGAGGCCGGAAATTACGGAATTAGTGGCACACATTATGCAAGCAACCCAAGAATTGGAGGAAGTAAGAATGTTGCATTTGAAGACGGAGGAGGTCCTGCTGTTTCTGCTATCTGAAGCCCAAGGTAATCACGGTTCTTCTGTAGATACCAGTTGAAATTGTCATTAGATTATTGTACTTGCATGTTGTGTCATGTCTCTGAATGGATTATTTTGCAAGACCCCCTATGTTGTCCGGAATTCCATGTTGTCCATGTGTTGTAATGATCCGAATTTTTTAGGAGAGGTAATCCTCAGTACTTGTATGATTGACATTAGGTGAACTGTTTTTCGTGTGAGCGTATTGTACTGGATGAAATAACTGTTTGAATCAGAGTGTATCCAACCTACTGAATTCGAAGATCACGGTATTTCTAAATCATAATCATATATAAAGGTGGAATAAATCTTTGTTGTGGTTTTTGAAGAAATAGATAACAAAACGTATAATTATCTACGGATATACGTAATCGAATACAAACTGGATTTAAATTTAGTTTGCCAGGTCCCAGGGCAAACGTGAATGCTAATTCTCCCAAGTTTTGAACGAAGCGGCTAAACACCCACTATAATTTGTGGGCTACCCGAAGCAAGTGTTTGCGAGATGGAAATTACTGTCTACCCCTGACACTTGACATCCTTATCGACCGAATTTACACTGCTGTCGATAGGGGTAGACTTGTAACTTTAATCAGACGTGACACGACGGCCTCTGAGTCCATTCAGACACGGTGGGCGCCAAACGTGGGTAGCAAAACACATTTGGATTCAAGCTCGTCCGAAAGACATGTGTCTCTTCCTCCATTTCCCCATTCATACACGATGGGCGGCAAAACAAACTCTCCTCGTCCGAAATCGATGTAGGCTAATATTTTAAATAGGGGCAGATGTGTAACTTCCATCAGACATGACACAACCGCCCTACCTGTCAGCCCCGTTCATACACCGTGGGCGCCAACCGTGGGCGGCAAAACACCCTCTCCTCGCCCGAAATAGTTACCGGCAAATATTTGGGAGATGCGAGATTACCGTCCTATCCCCAACCGATGCGATGTCTAAAATTTTAAACGGGGGATAAGTTCATAACTTTCCCCCATTTCAGAGAAGCGCATCCCAAAGTTTGAGATCGCCCCCTCCCCTCCATTTCCCCATTCATACACCATCGGCGGCACGAAAACCTCCACACTGCGGCCAGCCTCCTCCGTTCGCCACCCCATCCTCCACCTTGCTGGAGCCGCTACGCCTACCCCGTTGTCCACTGCAAGAGTGGACGTCTCTCATCCACAGTGCTGGACCAGGATCCTTTCATCGCCTCCTCTCACTTCATCGGCACCGTCGTCCACCTTGCCGTTGCCGCTCCTATGACCACCTCGTCCACGGCAACACGATATATCCCCCGACCCGTCCGTCTGCCGTCTAAAGTCTTCTTCCCCGCCGCTGACAGCCATCGCACCCGCAGCACCCTCAATGTATCAGCATAGGCCTACACAGCGTCGCAAGAGAGGTGGTACTCTTTCATATGTGCTTAAGTTATTGTTATCACCCAGAAAATAGATCGTAATTTGTTTACTGTACTTTTCTTGTTCGTACCAAATCGTAGTGGCTAGTTGAAAGCAAACATTGGTTGCGAAGTAGCTTTGTCCGGTTTGCACCTTCAGATCCGCCATGGCACGGGCACTATACTCGTAAAGCTTATGGTTTCCCCCCTTTATATTCACTACCATCATCGTAGGTGCTTCGTGTCGTGCTAGCACTGCTCCTCAAGACCTCAACCCAAAGCTTACGTGTTGAAATACAAATCTGATATGATGCTCATATAACTAAAACAGAGAACGTTTAATTGGTCACCTAATGTTCCTATATTCGTTTCGAAAAGCATGTGCGCCACCCACTAGTCTAGCTAGTTCCACTTTCCTGACTTTTCTCTTGATGCTTAGGGTTTTGCCCTTTTATCTACTCTAGTATGATCTCTGTAGGTGCTTTCTGTCGTACTAGCATTACTCCACCCTTCAAGCTAAACAACACAACACTCAGAATTTGAAAGCTTAGTTGTTCAAATATGATTGTGATATGATACTAATATTAGTTAACGGACACATTTAATTGGTTAGCTAAAGGTCCCACTTGAGTTTCGAAATGCATGTCGCGATATATAGAGAGACAACATAATTGTATTTCTTTGTCTCTTGTTGACCGTACTTTCTTGTCCATACCAAATCTTAGTTGTTATTTCAAAGCAAACATCGGTTGCTAACTACCCTTTGCACGGTTTGCAGCTTCAGATCTGCCACCCCACTGCCACGGTCAACACTGTACTGATCAAGCTTATGTTTTCCCCATTTTATGATGACCACAATCAGCCTATGTGGTTCATGTCGTAATAGCACTGGTCCACCCATCAAGCTAAACAAGCTTATTTGTACAAATTAGTATCTGATATTATTGCTGATATTAGTAAAACTGAGAGATGTTAATTGGTTAGCTAAATGTTCCTACTTTAGTTTCGAAATGCATGTGAGCCACATATGGAGGGACCGTAAAGAATAGTATTTCTTTGTGCGCTCTAGTTCATCATGAGTGGCCAACCGACATTGTATTGAAACACTTGTAATATCTTCAATCTGCTTGCTGTTCTGTTAAGATGATACTCTTCTCTTGCCGTCGACTGGTCAGGTCGAGTTGTTCTCCCTTAGTATATTTTGAATCTGTCAGGTCAGGTTGACTTGTTCTTCTTTACTATATGTTGAAGCTATCATCTGCGAAGTGTCATCACTTCTGGAGCTCTCATATTTTGAGGTGTAGGCCACAATATATTAATGCACACAACAAATTACAACATGCATGGCATCTTTTAAAAGAATTGCAGAGATAGCACAAAGGGGTTTACAGGGAGGCAGTATTGGATTAGAATCACTTCTGCATTACAAAGAAAATCTCACTTGTTTTTATGTTTTCATGCATGTCAGATATTGAACATTATCAAAATGAATATGAGAATGGGCGCACGAGAGGAATATTGCGGAATGATCCACTGGCTAACAAACTTGGCATGGTGGAGGATGGCCTATCTTATTCACCCATCAAGGTGCTTGCTCTAACTTTGCAAAGTTGTATTGGTCGCACATATTTTGCATCTGACCTCTTGCATTTCTTCTACTTTTTTACACCATCTGCTTAGTTTAAGCATCATATATGAGTATATGCCATAACTATCCATTTTCTGTACCTATTCCATGTGTCGTCACACTATGTTTTTCCAGACAAATGTTGTTCTTTCGTGATAGATGTCCAAAAGGAAGAGGGTGAGTGCAGATCCTCAAGGAGTACAAACTAGGTATTTGGAAAAGGTAGTGGTACCTGTTAAAATAGATAGATCAGCAGCCACAGAAAACACAGGCCCAACTGTACCACAATTTACCCCTACTCCAGTGGCCAAACCCCTATTAGAACTGCTGGGAGCCCAGCGTCATGTACTGTCTATGATATCAATTCAAAATTTGAACTCCTAAATTCTTCTTGTGCCTTAGCTTCTCTCTTGTATGAAAACTAATTTCAGATGAATCTCCTTGCTCAAAGGATCATACGATCTCAAAACAATAATGGGCTCTGCATTGCTCTTGTCAGTACCTCTCTCCCTTTTGCCTTGTAACGCTGTACTTAATTAATTGCTATTTGATTATGTATCATCAGTCTGCACCTGAGCTTCATTATCCTTTGTTTCTTCCAATATTATTTGATCTATATTTACTCTTTGTAAAATGTAGAATAATGGAAACGCTTATAAAGAATTTTCTTTGGGGAATTTATTGAATTATCCTTCCATCAACATGGAGAAGGGCTTTGTCCAGCCCGTGTTAACATGTAATGTAAGTTCATCCTTCTCAAGCCTTCAAACTTTGTTCTAGTATAGATTTGGATAGGCATCATTGCCTCCACTGCTGTTTGCTTTGCTATTTACATCTGATTGGATGTTTGCAACAACTACCAGTTTCAAATTGTAGTTGTAAAAACATGTTCCTTATGCAGAACAGATCCATTTATTTGCTTATATAATTGTGAAACCTGTTACGTGTCTCCTTGTTTCTCTTTCAGAGTCATATCTCTTACGCCAGGCAGAACTTTAGGGAAGATAGTGAGCCAAACCATCTTGAGGACAGCGAGATGACCCCAGGGTCCTGTCTTGATGAAGACAGTGAGTTGAAGCTACTCACCAGCAGGTGTGAGACAACCTCTGTGCAGTCGCTGCCTCAATCAGTTCGACTTCTTCAGTCTCAACTTAAAGCGCAAAGGCTTGCTTCAGCTCAGCTCCGACTTGAAGTCAAAGATGCAATGAAGATGTCAGAGGACTGCCTTGCGCACCATCATGCCTTAAATCTAGTGTTGATGCATCTATCGTTGACACAACTGAGGTCTACTCAGCTTCTTCAGCTGTTTGGGGTGCCCAACCTGGCCAGGCCTAATGCCTTCTGAAGTGCTCTCAGTTTTGTATATTCTTTTGTTGGTGCGTTTATTTGCACTGGTGGCGAACTTTGATGCCCAGTGGATGTAATATGTGTGATAGCCATGATAGCCTAGCGTAAGTTGCTTGCTTATTTATTTCCTTGTTGTCTTGTTTATTTGTTTGCTTGTAGTCATTGCAGTTCTTTTTCCGCGGTTTGCTAGTGGCTGCAATAACCTATTTTTTAAAACTAGGCCACAATAACCATGGGCTAATATTTACTGTAGTGACACCGGGCCTCCTACGGGTCGTAGAAATAGTGGGACTTCTACGGGCCGTAGAAACAATGGGCCTTCTACGGGCCATACAAACAATGGGCCTTCTACGGGCCGTATCATCAATTGGCCTTATACGGGTAGTATGATCGATTGGCCAAACATGGGCCAATAACAGGCCGCATTATGGCCGTAAACGGGCTAGAGTTGGAATCATCCGTTCATGGGCCGACCATAATGGGCCATCGTTAATAGGCCGTATTTCATGACGCTATGAAAACGGCCAAACGTGTTAACGGACCACAAACGGGCCGACTGTAACCACAGGCTGAATTTGGCCCATAAGCAGAAAATGACAGTAACAGGCCGTAAGTAAACGAATGCTGGAAATGAGGCCAAGAATAAATAGGCTCTAAGAAGGCCGAAAGATAACATGGGCTGGAAACGGCCCAATGGAACAATGTGCCCTTAATGGGTATAAAGTGATACACTGTTCATTACGGGCCAGTTTCACCAGGGGCCGTTAATGGGTGTAAAGTAATACACTGTTCATTACGGGCCAGTTTCACCACGGGCCGTTAATAGGCCAAGAGTTACATAGGGCCTCATATGGGCCGAAAGACGTCATGGGCCATACATGGGCCAGAAGTGAAAACGGCTGGAATCAAGGGCGAAGCTAGCAATCTGGCGTGGTTTGGCGAACGCCATACCTAAACTGTCGTGAAAATACGTATATATATGACTAGTATTAGCCCATCAGCACAATTTTCAGGATTTGGGAGTGTGCCTCGTGTTGGGCTTGGTTGATGCCTATTGAGTGGTGGGCCGTGACCATGGGGTGACTCGTTCACGTAGCAGTAGCACTGCAGCACGGCTGCTCGGCCTCGGCTGCTTGGCTGCCTAGGACTCGTTCACGAGGGACGGAGAGGCGGCAACACTTAGCTAGGGCACCGCCGCACGGGCGCACGACAGTCGGCAGTCAGTAGGCAGTGGGCGCACAGGACGGGACCTGCGACCGGCGAGGCGGCAACCGGCGACAAGGACACCGAGAGGCCTCGATCGGCGAAGACTGCAACTCGCTGAGTCCGCTAGGGTTTGCAGATGACGCCACCCAAGAAAAGGATTAAGTATGTAATCAAAGATGTAACTTTATTGTCCTTCTCCCCCTTGGTTGCATTAGATGAATTGTCATATTACTTGCTCGAATCACATGAACGAACATTATTGAATTGTTCACTAACCAATTAATGTTTCTTGTGGTTTCTACAGATTTAATGTGTATTTTTGCCGAAGCCAGTAGAAGAATGTAACTGCCACTGTCTACTTAATGAAAGTAAACCTTCATTGGGTATGTATTCTTTCTAACTATCTTCACTTACATAATGTGGTTTCTATCATTATATCCTACCAGTTATTAATTCATGATTTATCTATGGTTTTTATGTTTTATAGGTTATTTTTATGCCAGTCTAGTTAATATAGATGATACATTGGCAATCAATCATCCATGTAATCTTCATCAAATGACGTATGTACAATGCCCACACTTAAATTTTGGATTTTGGTTGTATTTGTTGAACACCAAGTAATATTTATCTAATATTCTAGTGAGCTCTTCCATAGTTGAGTTGTACATGATTTTTTCATTCATAAACTTCGCCACACCTGGAAATTATTCCAGCCTCCGCCACTGGCTGGAATCATATTGGGTGGCCCAGATGACGGTACTAGGCCTAATTCGGATAGGGCGTAACGGGCCTTGGGTTAGCGGGCTGTAAATGGGCTATATGCGAACATGTCGTTAACAGGCTTTACATGGGCCGGCCCGCCACCTTTTGACCAAGTCAAACGGGCTGACCTTTTCACAGGAATGGGCCTCTGTTGGGCCGTGCCACGTGTCGACGTATCATAGGCGCCTTCTATCCAATGTGTGGATGACATCTGTCCCAACGGTGAGCCGACACGTGTTTCCTCCAGCCAATGATGATTTTACACATGGAAAATCCCCATTGGTCGGGGCTGTTAACAGTTTATCGGATCCAAAACCCGACCCGATAGCTTAACGGCGTTCCGTTACGGTGGATGCCACGTGTCGGTCACCCTTGACGAAAGCACTTCTGTGACGCGATCGTCATGGAAGTGGACACTTCTGTGATGATAATTTTGGTAATGTCATGGAACACTTCTACGACAGCACAGGTATGACTATCTTGATTTTGTCATAAAATCGTCATGGATGTACATGCATGACAAAAAATGTGACCTACTGTGACAAACACGTATCATCACGGAAGTGTATTTTTTTGTAGTGTTGATCAGTTGGATCGCGAAGACGTTTGACTACATCAACCGTTTTACTTAACGCTTCCGCTTTCGGTCTACGAGGGTATGTGGACACACTCTTTCCCTCGTTGCTATGCATTACCTAGATAGATCTTGCATGATCGTAGGAATTTTTTTGAAATTACCGCGTTCCCAAATAGTGGCATCAGAGCCAGGTCTATGCGTAGATGTTATATGCACGAGTAGAACACAAAGAGTTGTGGGCGATAATAGTCATACTGCTTACCAGCATGTCATACTTTGATTCAGCGGTATTGTTGGATGAAGCGGCCAGGACCGACATTACATGACCGCGTTCATGAGACTGGTTCTACCAACGTGCTTATGCACATAGGTGGCTGGCGGGTGTATGTTTCTCCAACTTTAGGTGAATCAAGTGTGGCTACGCCCGGTCCTTGTTGAAGGTTAAAACAACACACTTGACGAAAAATCGTTGTGGTTTTGATGCGTAGGTAAGAACGGTTCTTGCTAGAAGCCCGTAGCAGCCACGTAAAACTTGCAACAACAAAGTAGAGGACGTCTAACTTGTTTTTGCAGGGCTTGCTGTGATGTGATATGGTCAAGGCATGATGTGATATAAACTGTTGTATGAGATGATCATGTTTTGTAACAAAGTTATCGGCAACTGGCAGGAGCCATATGGTTGTCGCTTTATTGTATGCAATGCAATCTCCATGTAATTGTTTTACTTTACCACTAAACAGTAGCGATAGTCATAGTAACAATAGTTGGCGAGACGACAATGATGCTATGATGGAGATCAAGGTGTCGCGCCTGTGACAATGGAGATCATGACGATGCTTTGGTGATGGAGATCGGGAGCAGAAGATGATGATGGCCATATCATGTCACATATTTTGATTGCATGTGATGTTTATCCTTTATGCATCTTATTTTTCTTAGTACGGCAGTAGCATTATAAGATGATCCCTTACTAATTTTCAAGGTATAAGTGTTCTCCCTGAGTATGCACCGTTGCTACAGTTTGTCGTGCCGAGACATCACGTGATGATCGGGTGTGATAAGCTCTATGTTCACATACAACGGGTGCAAGCCAGTTTTGCACACACAGAATACTCGGGTTAAACTTGACGAGCCTAGCATATGCTGATATGGCCTCGGAACACTGAGACCGAAAGGTCGAGCGTGAATCATATAGTAGATATGATCAACATAGTGATGTTCACCGTTGAAAACTACTCCATCTCACATGATGATCGGACATGGTTTAGTTGATTTGGATCACGTGATCACTTAGATGATTAGAGGGATGTCTATCTAAGTGGGAGTTCTTAAGTAATATGATTAATTGAACTTTAATTTATCATGAACTTAGTACCCCACAGTATTTTGCATATCTATCTTGTTGTAGATCAATGGCCCATGCTACCGTTCCTTTGAATTTTAATGTGTTCCTAGAGAAATCTAAGCTGAAAGATGATGGCAGCAACTACACGGACTGGGTCCGTAACTTGAGGATTACCCTCGTTGCTGCACAGAAGAATTATGTCCTGGAAGCACCGTTGGGTGCCAGGCCTGCTGCAGATGATACTGATGACGTTAAGAACGTCTGGCAGAGCAAAGCTGATGACTACTCAATAGTTTAGTGTGCCATTCTTTACGGCTTAGAACCGGGACTTCATCGACGTTTTGAATGTCATGGAGCATATGAGATGTTCCAGGAGTCACTAGTAGAAAAGGGAGCAATGGTCCAGGCCAGGTCAGCCCATTAGTCCCGGTTCAATCCAAAACCGGGACCAATGGGGGCATTGGACCCGGTTCGTGAGCCCCGGGGGCTGGCCGGGCCACGTGGGCCATTGGTCCCGGTTCGTCTAGACCTTTTGGTCCCGGTTGGTGGGACGAACCGGGACCAATGGTCCATGCTCCTGGCCCACCACTATTGGTCCCGGTTGGAGGCATGAAGCGGGACCAAAGGCCGCCCATTAGTCCCGGTTCATACCACCAACCGGGACTAAAAGGTTGTTCCTCGTTGCGGCCAGAGTTTAGTCCCACCTCGCCAACCGAAGGGGGCTCACACCGGTTTATAAGCCCCTCCCTCTTTGCCTTGTTGAGCTCCTCTCAAAATGAAAATAGATGCCCTTATACAGGGAATTTGACCTAAATTCATACTGAATTTCTCTGAAGTTAGTAGAAATTTATTATTAATTTAGGTTGAATTTTCTCTATAAGCGCATCTATGCTCATTTTTTAGTGAAGTTAATCACAACTATTTTTTCTTCTATTTATTTCTGAGTAGTTTTTTATATAGTTTTTTTCTTTTCTGCTATATTTATTTTATTTATTTATTTCTGAGTTGTAATAAGTCATTAAAAATAAAAAATATTTTAGTAAAGTTAATCATAATTATTTTTTCTTCTATTTATTTCTGAGTAGTTTTTTATATAGTTTTTTCTTCTTTTCTGCTATATTTATTTTTTTCTATCTATTTCTGTGTG
>NC_041393.1:748205876-748356387 GCF_002162155.2 Triticum dicoccoides | reverse complement strand
TAATAAGTCATTAAAAATAAGCATCTATGCTCAGTTTTTTAGTAAAGTTAATCACAACTATTTTTTCTTCTATTTATTTCTGAGTAGTTTTTTATATAGTTTTTTTATTTTCTGCTATATTTATTTTTTTCTATTTATTTCTGTGCGGTAATAAGTCATTAAAAATAAGCATCTACGCTCATTTTTTAGTAAAATTAATCACAAATATTTTTTTTTCTATTTATTTCTGAGTAGTTTTTTATATTATTTTTTCTTTTATGCTATATTTATTTTTTTCTATTTATTTCTGTGTGGTAATAAGTCATTAAAAATAAAAAAGAGGTGCAATGCTAGTTAATTCGCTTCAAGCCTTTCGGAATAGTGTAAACTGCACTGCACATAGCTCCGTGCAGTCTACCCTATTCTTCAAGGCTTGAAGCGAACCAACGTGCAGGTGAGCATTGGGCCTCTTCTTCATCGTCTCTGCACTCAGGACTTATAAACAGCTGCGAGTGCCTCTCGCTTGGCGAGGTGGGACTAAAAAAACAGCTGCAGAAAGAATCAACTAAAAAACAGCTGCAGAAAATAAATAAGTAATTAGATGGGTCCATTGATACCGGTTGGTGGCTCCAACCGGGACCAATGTCCCTCTTTATTACCGGTTGGTGGCACCAACCGGGACCAATGCCCCTCTTTAGTTCCGGGTGATGGCACCAACCGGGACCAAAGGTCTTTGTTTCCCGCCCTTTGGGCTGCTGAAAAGAGGCCTTTGGTCCTGGTTGGTGCCACCAACCGGGACTAAATGGGGCATTGGTCCCGGTTTGTGCCATGAACCGGGACCAAAGCCTTTTGCTATATAAGTAGCACTTAGGAAAATTTCAGAACCGCATCCCCACTTTGATCTCTCCTCCTCCTCTCCCGATGCCGCGCGCCGTCCCCTGCCGCCACCTCGTCGTTGCCGCCCCGCCCCGACACCGTCGCCGCCCCGCCCCGTCCTGACACCGTCGCCGCTCCGCCCCATCTTGCCGCCCCGACGTCACCGCCCAGGCCAGCGCCGCCCCGACGCTGTCGCCGCACCTCGCCGTCGTCGTCGCCGTTGCCGTCGCCTTCGCCGTGAGCAACTTTTTATGATTTTTGTTAGATTTCTTTAGATTTTTTTGTAGTTCATAGATTTTTTTTGTTAGATTAGATGTGTAGTAATTTAGATATGTAGTTCATAGTATGTTAATTTAGATTGTGTAATTAATTTGTTCATATTGTGTTAGATTTTTTTCTGTTAATAGATTTTTTTGGTGATATTATTGTTGAATATGCATGTTTGGTGATATTATTGTTAATAGATTTTTTGGTGATATTTAGATTGTGTAATTAATTTTGTTCATAGAATTTTAATGATTTTTTTGTTCATAGTTTTTAGAAAAAGGAAAAAAATAAGAAGAGAAAGTGTTTAATATAATTAGTTAGAAAAATACTAGTTTATTTTTAGTAAGTACTATTTTATTTTATTTATAGTAAGTGCTTCATATATAGTTGAACTAGCTAGTTGATTTAATAAACTAATTTATTTTACTATATATAGAAGTAGTTTGTAGTAAGTGCTACTTTATTTATTTATAGTAAGTGCTACTTTGTTTTTAGTAAGTACTACTTTATTTATTTATAGTAAGTGCTTAGTAGTTGAACTAGATAGTTGATTTAATTAATAAAACTACTTTATTTAACTATATATAGAAGTAGTTCCCGCATCGACGTCGGCGATGCCTATCCCGCATCCTCGTCGTCGTCGACTCGGCGGTGGAGGCCTGCTTGATCAGGGCCATGTTCAGGACTGGGCTCCGCCGGGCTGGTATTGGGAGGTGCTACCTTCCGGGGGACGTAGGTTGGTGAGGAGGCAGCCCGTTGTTAACCCGATCCTTGTTTGGTGGCGGTCGCCTGGGCCAGTGACGGTGCTGAGTCTTCCGGACACCGCGGAGGTGGTACGTCACCGTGTCAGCGAGGAGGACGAGCACGTCCGTCGCTACATGGTTGCATTGGAGGGCAGGTTCGACAATACCTGGCAGGTTCTTCAGGGATCTCACTGGAGCTATGATCTTGTGATGGTTCCTTATCTTTGGGTGCCCACCGCCCGCGACAATACCCATCGGGCGCTACGGTTCTAGTTGTATTAGTGATGCTATATTAGTGATAATATTCGACGATGTACGGACACCAAGAGATGATGTACTTTTGCTTATAATTATTGAATGCATGCTAATTTGAATACTACTTTATTTTATGATTTGGTTTTGCTTATTTTATGATTTGGTTTTGCTTATTGAATGCTCATATTGGATAAGTTCTCCTTCATTCCCGTGTGCTAGACAATTTGGTGTAATAATGCACTCGGGAATGAAAGGAGGAGCTACGTACATCACCGATAGTCAACTCGTGATTAATAATAATGTTCTAGTTTAATATTTGAATTATGAACATAGGCCGGAAATGTCGTACTCGGACGACGAAAACCGCCCGGGGGAGTGCGACTGGTGCCACGACGACCGAGGTATGTGCGACAGGTTCATTGAGCTGGACGAAGATCGACGCTTCAGCATTAAGCTCGAGGACACATTCGATGTTCATATGGTACGCAACGACGACAATAGTTTTTTTCGTAATTAAGCACGACTTCAACTATTTTAACGTGTATTTTTCATCTTTTCCAATTCGACTAGCTTATCCCATGCTTTGCAAGACGCTATGTCTTGGAGAGGATGGGTTTTGAAGACCATGAAAGTATGGAAACCAAAAAAATTATCCTAAGTACCCATCATGGTGTGGATTTTCAAGTAAAGTTGTCCAATGCTTAGAGTGTAACTCATTTTGGTTGCAAAAATTGGGAAGCACTTTGCAAGATGTATGGTTTTGATGAGGGTATGCTTGTCACCATGGATGTTGCTGATCCTACAATCGAGCAAGAGAGACCTTCGATTTGCGTCCTTGTGGATACACCTCCAATTCTTCCCCCATGTGAGCTTAACATAGTTATTAAGTAATTTATATTGTATATTTCAAAATAGTTGACAACTTATTTCCATTGACAGCTTATTTTCATTCTTCAAAGAATGTGCGGAAGATGGTAGACAGAACCTACTACACCGAAGGCTCCGAATTAACTTATCAGGAGAAAAATCATCTGGTCGCATTTTGTACTGATCTTGAGAATTACAATATCTACAATCAAACTCCTCAACATTATGGTCAATACATGCCACTAGTGCACGTGTTGAACTACGGTAACTACGGTAACATTGTGGTGGGATCTACGTGTGAAGCCGAGTACATTGCTGCTTTGGAAGCAACAAATGAAGGAGTTTGGATGAAGGAGTTCATATCCGATCTAGGTGTCATACCTAGTGCATCGGGTCCAATGAAAATCTCTTGTGACTATACTAGTGCAATTTCCTTGGCAAAGGAATCCAGATTTCATAAGAGAACCAAGCACATCAAGAGACGCTTCAATTCCATCTGTCATCAAGTGTCGGAGGGGGACATAGAGATTTACAAAATACACACGGATTTGAATGTTGCAGACCCGTTGACTAAGCCTCTTCCATGAGCAAAACATGATCCGCACCAAAGCTCCATGGGTGTTAGAATCATTACTATGTAATCTAGATTATTGAATCTAGTGCAAGTGGGAGACTGAAGGATATATGCCCTAGATGCAATAATAAAGTTATTATTTATTTCCTTAATTCATGATAAATGTTTATTATTCATGCTAGAATTGTATTAACCGGAAACTTAGTACATGTGTGAATACATTGACAAAACATATAGTCCCTAGTATGCCTCTACTTGACTGGCTCGTTAATCAAAGATGGTTATGTTTCCTAACCATAGACATGTGTTGTCATTTGATGAATGGGATCACATCATTAGGATAATGATGTGATGTACATGACCCATCCATTAGCTTAGCGTTATGATCGTGTTAGTTTCATTGCTACTGCTTTCTTCATGACTTATACAAGTTCCTCAGACTATGAGATTATGCAACTCCCGAATACCGGAGGAACACTTTGTGTGCTACCAAATGTCACAACGTAAATGGATGATTATAAAGGTGCTCTACAGGAGTCTCCGAAGGTATTTTTTGGGTTGGCATAGATCGAGATTAGGATTTGTCACTCCGTGTTTCGGAGAGGTATCTCTGGGCCCTCTCGGTAATACTCATCACTATAAGCCTTGCAAGCATTGTGACTAATGAGTTAGTTGCGGGATGAAGTATTACGGAATGAGTAAAGAGACTTTCCGATAACGAGATTGAACTAGGTTTGATGATGCCGACGATCAAATCTCGGGCAAGTAACATACTGATGACAAAGAGAACAACATATGTTGTTATGCGGTTTGGCCGATAAATATCTTCGTAGAATATGTAGGAACCAATATGAGCATTTAGGTTCCGCTATTGTTTATTGACCGGAGACGTGTCTCGGTCATGTCTACATAGTCCTCGAACCCGTAGGGTTTGCACGCTTAACGTTCAATGACGATTGGTATTATGAGTTTATGTGATTTGATGTACCTAAGATTGTTCGGAGTCCCAGATGTGATCACAGACATGAAGAGGAGTCTCGAAATGGTCGAGACATAAAGATTGATATATTGGACGACTATATTCGGACACCGGAAATGTTCCGGAGAAGTTTCGGATAAAACCGGAGTGCGGGAGGGTTATCGAAACCCCTGGGGGAACTAATGGACCTTGATGGGCCTTAGTGGAGAGAGAGAGAGGGGCGGCCAAGGCAGGCCATGCGCCCCCTCCCCCTTGAGTCTGAATTTGACTAGGAAGGGGGGGGGGGTGGGGCGGCGCCCCCCTTTCCTTCTCCCTCTCCCTCTCCTTCGTTCCCCCTCTCTCCCTTTTGGTGGAAACCTACTAGGACTTGGAGTCCTAGTAGGATTCCCCTCTTGGGGGCGCACCAAGGAGGGCCGGCCGGCCTCCCCTCTCCTCCTTTCTATATGGGGGAGGGAGGCACCCCATAGACACACAAGTTGATCTTTTAGCCGTGTGTGGTGCCCCTTCCACAGATTTCCACCTCGGTCATATCGTCGTAGTGCTTAGGCGAAGCTCTGCGCCGGTAACTTCATCATCATCATCACCACACCGCCGTGCTGACGAAACTTTCCCTCGGCCTTAGCTAGATCTAGAGTTTGAGGAACGTCCCTGAGCTGAATGTGTGCAGATCGTGGAGGTGCCATGCGTTCGATAATTTATCGGTTGGATCGCGAAGACGTTTGACTACATCAACCGCGTTACTTAATGCTTCCGCTTTCGTCCTACGAGGGTACGTGGACACAATCTTCCCCTCATTTCTATGCATCACCTAGATAAATCTAGCGTGATCGTAGGATTTTTTTGAAATTACCGCGTTCCCCAACAGCAGCCCACCGCTATATCCCTCCAGCACAAGCTACGACTCCAGCTACTATGGGCAACGACGACGTGGACCTGCAGATCATCGCCCCACCAGCACTGCTGGCTCGCCGACGTCCTCCTCCCATCATCGTCATCGACGGAGTCGAAGAGGAGGTGCCAGAGCTGCCACTTACCACTCAAGTCAAGCAAGAGGTGCGACGGTCAGGTCGCATAGCAGGGCAGGGGCCTAACAATCTAAAACTGTAAGTTTCAGATTCAGTTATAACAGTTGTCGCCAGTTCCATGTGAGATTCAGTTCCGTCGGTTTAGTTCAGTGAGTTTATCAAGGTGTTTGCATTCTCAGTGAGATTCAGTTCTGTCAGTTTAAGTATCTTTGAAAAATTTCAGTGTCCATGTGCTATCTATGTAAGACTAAATGCTATCTATGGGAGACTAAATGTCTCCCAAACTTCTCTGAATTTGTCTGAACTTGTTTAGATATTTTTTACCTTTCTTGTAGTCTGTGATGAAGCAATTTCTGAAGTAAACAAATCTCAGCAATAACTTATGATACAACACACAGAAATAAACTGCATCGTACTTAGATAATTTAGTTCTTAACTTAACTTAGCACCAGTTCTCAGCATCAGGATAATATTTGGGCAGTACAGATCAGGGCAAACAGCACCCCCCACACCAATCAAAATGATCTGAACCCATTACAGTTCTTAGGCAGTTCATAGCTAATATATTAAGGATGCATATTCGCATCAGACTGATTAGTCCTAGGCCAATTATATATATAGGCCTCATATATACTTACCATCCAGAGCTACCACTTCACTTATCCATCACAACTTCCTTGATCTTGTACAACTTTTCCTTGCACCCATGACCAACCTTCAGGAGCTCAGCAATGACATTCTCCAGCTTCTTCTTCTCTTCTTTAAGGAGGTCTCTGTCCACCTCTATCTCCTTCATGGCCTTCCTTGTGTTTTGGATTATATCAGCTTGACTCTGAAGGATGCACCTCTGTTCTTTCTTGAGCTTAAGCTTCTCCATTTGAAGCTCAATCTTTGCCTGCTCCTCAAGTTGCTTCTTATTCTCCTTCAGTTCATTGATTGCCTGGCTTGTGCAATCCATGTCATGAGATTTGATTCCATCTAGATAATCAAACAACTTGGACACATCATCCACCAGCTGGCTATACTGATTGGCCACATAATCAAGCTCCTTCTGCAATTTTGCAACCTCTATCCCATGAGCCTCATTATCCTGGGCTCTACCAAGGTTCTGCTCATGATACATATCCCAGAGCTTGCTTAAGCACCTTTGCATAATTACAGGCCTGGGGGCATCTACCCACTCCAGAACACCACAGTTCACACCATCCTGAAAATCAATTTAGATTTACAGTGAACACCATAGTTAACAAGCAAGTTCAGAATAACAAATCATAAATAGTAATGATATACATAGCTACACTAGCTAGTCCTATACTAAAGATACAATACATCAATATGTTTCATATGTTTCCAGTGCTCTTTACTACAAGTATTCAGACATCCAATGTTTTTACACTTAAGGAAATTTCAGACAAACAACAACTAAACACTCTGTTTCCACTACATAGCAGAAATTCAAGCTAATCAAATCCACACCAACTTGGTCCATTACCTCAGTAGCACATCCTATGAATCTCCTGTCAGTGTCAGTGCCTTCAAATGCCACAAACTTGCCTTGCCTCTGCCTGTGCAGGATGCACCTTCTCTCAGATTCAGTCACAAGCCCACAGAAACTAGGGTCTATCACAGTGTCAGGAGTTTTCTGCAACTTCAAAAACATATCTATATCAACTACACCTCACATATGTCAACTTAAATGGAAGAAATCTCAAATATCTTCAAACCGTAACCCTAACCCTAGAACAGATAGGAGGGAGGAAGAGGATAGACTGAGCTGACTGACAAAGTAATCCATCTACATGCTGCTGAACTCGCTCATGTACTCATCATCATCGTCCGACGTCTCGTTACTGTTCGGCCACGACGGCATGGTCGTGGCGTCGTTGGAGTGCCAGAAGAAGAAACATAAGCAGAGGAAAGCAGAGAAGAGTGGAGTGAGCTTGGGGGAGAGTGAGAAAGCTGGTGGGAACAAGCGGCCCGGTCGGCCAGGTTATTCCTGGTCCGACCAGGTGCGACCGATGACCGGCTCTAACGGCTGCACGCGCGCGCCGTTAGCCGTTAGGCGGGCCGCCAGCCTGGCACGTGATCCACTCACGCCAGAATCGTGGTTAAAATGGTTAAAACGACCATTTCGTCAACTTGGTAGTTTTTAGTCACAAGATTACCTTTTTCGGTAGTTTTCGGCCACTTTTAAAAAAGTGGTAGTTCTGTGGGACGCGAACCCCTAAACTGGTAGTTTTTTGTCAAACACTCCTTCTTCTGCATCCCTTCTGTTGGCTGTGGAGCACGCGCCATGGAATTGTTGTCGATCTAACTGCTACTCCTCCCTCTCATTGCCATCATCCCACTCCTCTGCCTCAACCATCAGCGTCAGCGTCGCGCTCTTGCCGTCCATCTACCCCGGTCGCCATGGGCGCTCCTGGTGCTCGGCCATCTCCACCACCTCGCGGGCGACCTGCCGCATCGCGTCATGCGCAACCTGGCACGGCGCCACGACCTGCTCGTGATGCTCTGCCTCAGCGGGCTGCCCGTCGTCGTCGCCTCCTCCACGGACGCCGTGTGCGAGGTCATGGTGTCCCGCGACGTTGACTTCGCCTCCCGCCACATGAGCTGCATGGTGCGCCTGTCCATCCCGCGGGGCACCGAGGGGATCATCTTCACACCCTGCAGCGACGAATGGCGCCAGCTCCGCAAGATCTGCACCGTCGAGCTACTCAGCGCTCGGCGCGTGCGCTCAATCCACCCCATGCGCGAGCAGGAGGCCGGCCGGCTGCTCCACGCAGTGGCAGCGTCTGCGTCGCAGCGTACGGTGAACCTCAGTGAGCTATTGTCGGTGTACGCTACCGACTCGTCGGTGCGCGCCATCCTCAGGAGCAGGTTCAAGGATTGGGGCGTGTTCCTGGCGCTGCTGCGACACGGGACCAAGTTGTTCGCTGGTATGAGCTTGCCGGACCTCTACCCGTCGTCGTGCCTCGCCATGCTCGTCAGTCAGACGCCAAGCCGGATCAGGCAGAACCGCCAGGAATTGGCCGCGTTCATGGACGCCATTGTCTGGGAGCACCAGAGGAACCGTCAGGCTGACGACGAGGAGGAGGTGTTGGAATAATTATGCATCTCTGGGATGCCATTAGCAGGAACAGATTGCACCTAGATCACCTCACAACATGAACAGAGAAGGGTTTAGGGTTTCTTTACATGTCACGGGTGTGGACATGATCGCCTGCTCGGGGCAGGCGTGATGCAGGGGTGATGTAGTCGAAGTAGATGTTCTCCTCGACGTCCTGATTCCTTCAGGACGCCACCGGCACTGCCCAGGGACAGCGGCGGCGGCTGGCTTAGGTCTTCCCGTCGCTGCAGCACTCCCCCTGATCGGATGGGGTGAGAGAATATAGGGAGGAGAGTAAACCTTACGTGAATTGTGATCTCGCAGGTGCCCAGCTCTCTCCCGTATCCCTTTTAATATGGCGCTGGCGACAGGGGACCCAAAACCTGAGTTGGTTTTTGGGCGCCCCCGATCAGGGCGCGTTAGTTCTGATCGAGGCTCACGTATGTTGGTACGTGGACCCCTTCACTTATCGTTATCCCTTTATCTTTTTTTTTCTGTTAGACTAATAGATCTAACTGGCCTGTTTAAGCCGTCAGATCAAAACCAACATTCTCCCCCTTGATCGTTAGGCTTAACTTCATTCGCCCATTCTACATAGGAATGATGTACCAAAGTGAGGTGTTACAACAGCTCAAAACGCCATAGAACCTAAACACTTATAGTACACCCGCCTATTTCGAAATGGAAAACATTTTACTAATTGGGGAGTGGTTTATTTTAATGGTCCTCTTATTCCAGAATCATCAGGCCTCCAGTAGTCCCATGCCGGCAACATGCTCACGAAAGATACTGGGTGGTAAGCCTTTTGTTAGCGGATCCGCAAGCATATGCTTCGTTCTTATATGTTTAACATCAACTGTTTGATCCTGGATTCTATCTTTCACAACACGATACTTTATGTCAATGTGCGTGGCAGCATTACTTGACCTGTTGTTACTCGTATAGAAAACTGCTGGTTCATTATCGCAGTACAATAAAATTGGTTTAGATATGCTGTCAACCACTTTAAGTCTGGGTATAAAATTCTTTAGCCATACAGCCTGCCCGGTGGCCTCATAACATGATACAAATTCTGCTTGCATCGTAGATCCAGCAGTTAACGTTTGTTTGGAGCTTTTCCACGATATAGCTCCTCCCGCGAGTGTGAATATATAACCTGACGTGGATCTCATACTATCCACACACCCGGCAAAATCAGAGTCTGAATAACCAACAATTTCTAGGTTATCAGTTCTTTTATATGTAAGCATGAAGTCCTTAGTTCCTTGCATATAACGCAAGACTTTCTTTGCGGCCTTCCAGTGGTCCGGTCCTGGATTTGATTGGTATCTGCCAAGCACCCCGGTTACAAAACATAAGTCTGGGCGTGTACACACTTGAGCATACATGATGCTTCCAACAGCTGAAGCATAAGGAACCGACTTCATCTGATCAGTTTCACATTGGTTCCTCGGACATTGAAATGTCCCAAACTTATCGCCCTTAACTATAGGAGCAGGTGAGGGTGAGCACTTATGCATATTGAATTTTTTCAGTACTCTCTCAAAGTATGCCTTTTGAGATAGTCATAACGTTCCTCTGGACCTATCTCGATGAATCTCGATGCCGAGGACATACGAGGCTTCACCAAGATCTTTCATATCAAAACTGGATGACAGAAAATTCTTGGTCTCATGCAGCATATCCTTATCGCTACATGCCAACAATATGTCATCAACGTATAGGACTAAAAATGTGAACCTACTGCCTTTAAACTTAACGTATATGCAGTTGTCCACAACATTTTCGGCGAAACCAAAAGTTTTGATAATTTTATCAAACTTGAGGTACCACTCTCTTGAAGCTTGCTTCAAGCCATAAATTGATTTCTTTAGACGACATGCTAAATGTTCCTTTCCTTCCACAACAAAGCCTTCTTGCTGAGCCATGTAGACATCTTCTTTTAAGTCACCATTTAGAAATGCCGTTTTAACATCCATTTGGTGTAGTTCCAGGTCGTAATGAGCTACTAATGCCATTATGATTCTGAAAGAATCCTTGGTTGACACAGGAGAGAAAGTTTGCTTATAATCAATGCCTTCTCTCTGTGTATACCCTTTTGCCACTAGCCTTGCCTTGAACCGTTTGACATTCCCTTTGGAATCATACTTGGTTTTGTAGACCCACTTGCAGCCTACTTTCTTAGCTCCATCGGGAACTTCTACTAAGTCCCATACATCGTTTGAGCCCATAGATTTCAACTCGTCTTCCATGGCAACCAACCATTTGGACGAATTTTCGCTTTTAATGGCTTCCTTATATGAGGTTGGATCCTCCACCTTTCCCATATCATTCATGTCCTCCATCAAAAAAGTGATATAATCATCTGATATGGCTTTCTTCCTCTCACGTCGTGGTCTACCCATGGGCGGAGGTGGTGGTGGAACATCATCATTTTCATTATTTTCTCGGAGATCCTCATTTGTGTTTGGATTCTCATTATTAGTTTCTGGATCACCATTCGACTGAGAGACTGAACCGTGAGATTCAGGATCATCAGATGTCACATTTATTCGTATTGGAAAAACAATCTCTTGGATAGTCGGGGATGGAACACAAACCCGCTTCTCCTCAAGATTGATCTCCCTTAAATTTGTGACCTCATTATCCTCAAAAAATACCGCTTGTCTAGTCTCCACAAACTTGGTGGTGTGTCTTGGACAATAAAAACGATATCCCTTTCCCCTATGAGGGTATCGAACAAAGAAACAGCTAACTGTTTTTGGATCCAGTTTCTTAAGTTGTGGATTGAAAACTCTAGCTTCAGCAGGGCAACCCCACACCCGTAAGTAATTCAAGCTCGGTTTCTTTCCCGCCTACATCTCGTAAGGTGTGTTAGGTGCTGACTTAGTTGGAGCAAGATTTAGTATGTGTGCAGCTGTCTTTAATGCCTCTATCCAAAGGCTTACTGGTAAACTCGAGTGACTAAGCATGCTTCGCACCATATCCATAAGGGTGCGGTTGCGGCGCTCGGCCACACCATTTTGTTGTGGTTCACCAGGCATTGAGTACTGAGCAATGATTCCATTTTCAGATAAGAACTTGGCAAAAGGTCCAGGAATCTGCCCATAAGGAGCATGCCTACCATAATACTCTCCCCCGCGATCAGACCGTACAACTTTGATTTTTGCATTCAGTTGATTTTCAACCTCCGCTTTATAGACTTTGAATTTCTCCAAAGCTTCCGATCGGTCACGTATGGGATAAATATACCCATAGCGGGAAAAGTCATCTGTGAATGTAATGAACGAATCAAAACCATCTACAGACTTAACATTAAGGGGTCCACATATGTCGGTGTGAATTAATTCTAAAACCCTTGTGGCTCTAACTGCTCCTTTCTTAATTGTTTTTGCAAATTTTCCTTTAATGCAGTCGACACATTTGTCTGCATCTGAGAAGTCTAATGGGAGGAGTATTTCATTTTTAACTAAGCGTTCCATTCTCCCCCTCGAAATGTGGCCCAAACGACAATGCCACAATTTCGAAGAATTACTTACTCCTTTCCATTTCTTCTCAACATTAATTTCATCACTCACATGCATAACTGAATCATTATGAAGAGATAACATGTATAGTTGGCCTCGTCTAACACCGATGCCTACATTCTTATTACATTTGATCAAAGCAAATTGTTTCTTGCCAAAATGGCACTCATACATATCATCATCTAAACGAGAAACTGAAATCAAATTCCTACTTAAGGTAGGCACATAAATAACATTATTCAATCTAAGAGTGTGGCCAGTGTGTAGCTCCAACGTGAGAGATCCCACAGCTTCAACATCGGCCTCAACTCCGTTCGCAACCTTAAGTTTTCTTGTTCCTCCTCTTATGGTTTGGATCGTATCGAATCCCTGCATAGAGTTAGCAACGTGAGTGGTTGCCCCTGAATCAATCCACCATGACTTTATTGAAAAATCAACATAAAGTGATTCATCTACAAAAGTAATTTCATCAATACCTCTTTTGTTCATCCATTTTAGAAAGCCTGGGCAGTCCCTTTGATAGTGTCCCTCTTCTTTGCAGAAGTTACAAGCATTTTCTCCAGCAGTGGAGCTGCTAGGAGCAGAAGAAGAACCACCGGCTTCTTTACCCTTGAATGCCTTAGGGTTGAATGGCTTAGTGCCTTCTTTCTTGACTTGCCTTTTCTGAGGCTTAGGGAAACCTTGTCAGTCATGCTTTCTCTTGTTAGAGCCAACATGAAAGACATGGTCTTTCTTCTGCCCCATGATCCTTTCTTCCTCCTGGACGATCCTTGCGGTCATCTCAGAGAGTGGCCATTTTTCCTTTAGAGAGTTATAGTTGACCTTAAATTGTTCAAACTCTTCAGGAAGAGACTCAAGAATAATTATGACAAGAAGGGCTTCACTTAAAGAACACTCCAAAGCCTTAAGCTTGGTGAAAGCATTTACCACCCTCAATATGTGCTGCCTAACATTTCCGTCAATAGTGTATTTCCGAAGAAGTTTAGCAAAAAGCTCATGAGCATACACTTTGTCGGAGCCTTTAAATTGCTCCTCCATTTCAGTGAGGAAATCTTTAGCAGTATCTTTCTTAGGGAGTGCTTCAGAAATGTCCGGCGATATTGTCGCTTTCATGATGAGAAGCGCAATATGGTTGGACTTATTCCACTTTTCCATCTTAACATCATACTCCTTCTTGAGTTCTGCATACCCTGTGACACCTGCCACAGGTGCCACAGGTTTTTCTTCCCTCAAGGCATAGTCAAATTCATTACAACCCAAACATAATTCGACTTGGGACTTCCAACGAGGGAAGGTACTCCCCGTAAGTGGTTCGATCGTGTCGGACCGGAATGGAGCGGAAGCTGAAATCATCATAAAAGTTCATAAGTAAACTTGCATGATTATAAATTTACGTTGGTAAATAAACAAACATGCCAAGTATTTAATTTCAACTCCATGTCAAAACACCGTTGGGCAGAAAAAACATGGATTTAAAATATCATAGGGGATGACTCATAATAATAAAACAACGTTGGTCCGAATTAAAATTAGAGTCATTTCATTCTTAATTTAAACATCAACATAAAAGAAAATATCATTATTTTTGATGTCTAAAAATTCATCATGCAAAACACATAATAAATCCTGAATAAAAAAATCTCGTTGGTTCAATTTTACCCAGAATAATAATGTGTTCATTTTATTTTTAGGCATTTTCTGTTTTAAACAGTGCAAAACATGAAAGATATTAACTTACATGCACTGGAAATCACAGAAAAAACGCGATGGCCCAAAATACCCACGGTTATACAGCGGCCCAAAACCCAGCAGCGAAAAACCGTAAAAAAAACACGCTGGGCTAAGGCAACTTGGGCTGAAGCCCGTGGCCAAAAATGGCCCATTAACGCCCGCCGGCCCGGGTCATAGCTCCGCGACACTGTGAGCCGTCCGATCGAATCTGACGGCTCGCGCGGCTTGCGGCCGGAGCAAAAACAGCTGACCTGGGCTAACCCTAGGTCGTTTCCCCCTCTCCCCCGCATCTGATTCCCGATCCCGCTGGCTCCATTTCGAGGTCGACGGCGGCGACGAAAACGCCGGCCACCCCAGTCCATACCGACGCGGCGGCGGTGCTCGCCGGAGGAGCGGGCGCAGGACTAAGTCCGCGCGCTCTCCCGTCGAGCATGGCAGCCCGGGTCGTGTCCAAGCGGGGCGGGGAGGAGCACCCCGGCGGGCCAGCGGCCTGCTGAACGGCGACGTCGAGGCACGGCGGCCCACGGCGTCCTACCGCACGGTCTCTCCGTTGGGAGGGAGAGGCGTGGCGTTCCGCGCGGCGACCCGAGGGACGGCGGCGTCGCGGCATCGGCGTCCTCGCATGGTGTCGGCCATGCGGGCCCCGAAGGGGATAGACGTCGACACGGCGCATTAGGTGAGGATTCTCCTCATTGCTTCTCCAATTCGTGTTCATTAGTTGCTTGATGTGGGGAAAAAGCAATCCTAATTTCAGAATTAGGGTTCTTGCGAATTGGGGATGAATTCTAGGGTTCTTAAACATGAGGGGGTGCTACAGTTGACTTGCGTGTATCCCTCTGCCTAATATTTTGCTAATGCATACGGAAACAGTACTTAAGCATGATCAATTTTAATCAACTTAACATGAAGGTGAGCATAAGATCTTAACTTAGATTAATTAGAATTGATGAACTTAGGTGGCACTACTGATCCGTAGCAAATTGGAATCAAAACATCATCAACAGTGGGCAATTGACATCAACATTAGAAAATAGTAGCAATCAAACTTGATCTACAGAGGGCCTAAACTTGAGATTGGTTTACTGAACATGATATAGGGATCTAAAAGCAATCATATCTGGCGACTGATACCATTGTTGGAATAATTATGCATCTCTGGGATGCCATTAGCAGGAACATATTGCACCTAGATCACCTCACAACATGAACAGAGAAGGGTTTAGGGTTTCTTTACATGTCACGGGAGTGGACATGATCGCCTGCTCGGTGCAGGCGTGATGCAGGGGTGATGTAGTCGAAGTAGATGTTCTCCTCGACGTCCTGATTCCTTCAGGACGCCACCAGCACTGCCCAGGGACAGCGGCGGCGGCTGGCTTAGGTCTTCCCGTCGCTGCAGCACTCCCCCTGATCGGATGGGGTGAGAGAATATCGGGAGGAGAGTAAACCTTACGTGAATTGTGATCTCGCAGGTGCCCAGCTCTCTCCCGTATCCCTTTTAATATGGCGCTGGCGACAGGGGACCCAAAACCTGAGTTGGTTTTTGGGCACCCCCGATCAGGGCGCGTTAGTTCTGATCGAGGCTCACGTACGTTGGTACGTGGACCCCTTCACTTATCGTTATCCCTTTATCTTTTTTTTTCTGTTAGACTAATAGATCTAACTGGCCTGTTTAAGCCGTCAGATCAAAACCAACAGGAGGACCTATTGGACGTGCTCCTAAGGATCCAGCAGGAAGGCGAGCTGCAGTTCCCCTTGTCCACTGACAACATCAAGTCGGTCGTCGGCGTAAGCACCGCAACTCTCTTTAGGTATCACCTCCATGTCTATCTGACACACACCATGAGAAAACTTATGTATGTGTTTGTCACAGGACACGTTCTCCGGTGGCAGCGAGACGGCGGTGACGATGTTGCAGTGGGCCATGTCTGAGCTCGTTAAGAGCCCAAGAGCGATGCAGAAGGCGCAGGACGAAGTCCGTCGCGCGCTCGCCGGACAGCCCACGGTGACCGAGTCCTCGCTCGCCGATCTAAACTACCTGCACCTGGTGGTCAAGGAGGTGCTCCGGCTGCACCAGCCGTCACCGCTGCTGCTGCCGCGGGAGTGCTAGAGTGATGGTTGCCGTCTCCTCGACTACGACGTGCCCAAGGGGACGATGGTGCTCGTCAACGCCTGGGCCATCAGCAGAGAGCCCGCCCACCGGGACGCGGCCGAGGAGTTTGTGCCGAGCGCGGTGAGGCCACCGACTTCAGAGGCGGGGACATGGAGTACACGCCGTTTGGGGCCGGGCGGCGGATGTGCCCCGGGATGCCGTTTGGGCTGGCCAACGTGGACCTCGCGCTCGCCGGGCTGCTCTACCACTTCAACAGGTAGCTGTCGGGCGGTGCGGCCGCCGGCGAGCTGGACACGGCGGAGGAGATGGACGTCACCGTGCGGCGGCGCCACGACCTCGTGCTTGTCCCCGTGGTGCAATTGCCTGTGCCACCAAATTATTGATAGTCGCAAAACAACCCAAATGATAACACCTACACATGTGGCATATCTATACTTTGCCCACACGCTTTGATCTCCGTCTGTTATGTTTTGCACGAATCTTGAAAGAATATGCTGGAATTTCAGTGTCACGTAGGCATAGCGTGTTGTGTGGGCGGTAGAGCGTTCACCCACACGACCCGCAGCGCGCGGTTACCAGCGCCATGTGGGCGAACTAGTTGCCGCCTACACAGTCACCACCCAGTTCACGCCCGCGTGGGTGAACTGCTCTTTCGCCCACACGATGCTCGTACGGTGATAGATGGCAACTGCAGTTGCGCGTATATGGCAACTAGGTAAACGCACATGGCAACTATGATTAACCATACATGGCAACTATGGTTGGACCACACGTGACAACTAGGTAAACACACATGGCAACTATTGTTTGACATTGGCAAGTAGTTAATCACACACGACAACTATGCTTTGATTACACGCGACAACTACCATAAAGTAGACATGGCAACTATAGTTAACCAAAATAGAGAGAGTTGCCATGCTTTTACAACTACATTTGTCATCCCAGATAACTAAAGTTGTCATCCCCGGGGTAAGTAACATAGCTGCGTCAGGACGTGTGGGCATATTTACTTTGTGCCACACACACGGGATAGAGATGATTAGTACATGTTGGGTGTGTGGCACAAAGGCGCTGCGCCCACACATATGGGCAGTTCTAATGGTCGCCCACACATGATCCGAATGGGATGCCTCCTGATTATGCCACACATGATGTGTGGGCGGATCTTTAGTATGCCACACGTGTGGCAGTTATCAGGGTCCCAAAACAATCAATTTAATCTGTATGCCACCAAGATTTAAAAATTCTTGGTATTACGATCAGGGAATTCGTGTTTGCAAGTACTGATACGGGTCTAGGTTTCCAAGCTCTCGATCTACTCCCAATTATCAAATCTTGAGTACAATTTGGTAGTTAAGTTTGTATCAGCAAGAAAGGGGATCAGGATTAGAGCCAGAGGTGGGAGGAGAGATACATAGCCCAACGGCGCCACCAATTCTGTGATCAATCGATAACCCTAGCACTCTCACCACACATGTTATAGGCAGTCTTACTTGCTCCAAGTCGGTCCAGTGAAGCGTGCGATGGACCTCCTCTCCCGCTTGGGCCTAGTTTGGGCTGTATTGGAGTCGACCTTTGGGTCCACCATAGTAGTTGACGTGACATTCCTTCCCCATTTAGTCGTGGCTTGTCCCCCGATCCCGCTTGGGCCTAGTTTGGGCTGTATTGGAGTCGACCTTTGGGTCCACCATAGTAGTTGACGTGACATTCCTTCCCCATTTAGTCGTGGCTTGTCCCCCGAGCCAAAGGTCGAGGAAAATGCGCCTGCAAGGGATCCAAATCTTCCCAGGATGCTAGCAACGGAGGGAAGCCAGGCCACTGTACAAGGGTGATCAGGGTCACCCTTGATCAGGGTTGGGCCACCTTCGCCGCCGTTCATTAGATCATGATCGGGTACATGCTGACGTTCAAGCTTCTGATCCCCGACATGATGAAGGTGATCGTCTTCGACGAGTAGGGCGTGGAGGTGGTCACCAAGTGCAAAGAGCACGACAACGCCTTCACCGCGACTGCCTGAGCTCTGGTTGCCTCCTGTTGCTTCCCGTTGCTCGTTCCTTGTTGGTTCTTGCTTTAAGACCTGGGTTTCGTTTAGAACTTATCATACTTTGTTGGTTTAAAACTTGTTTTGCATGGCTAAGACTTGTGTTTGTGTGTAAGATTGTTCTGTTGCTACTAGTTTAGTTGTTAGTAGTTCATGTGTGCCTTTGGTAACCTCACCACATGGAGGAGGAGGTTACCACACAACTGTCCTGAATATAACGAAACAACCGGACTTGTGTTTCCCCTCGAACAAGTCCGCAACCAAACAGCAGGCCTTCGGTTTAGCACATGCAGGCCAGAGGGAAAGCAGGCAACCAGTCAACATGCAGAAGTTGATTTTTTGACTGCGTATGCTCAACCAGGCCCAACTGAGACAAATACGCAAAGTGGCAAAAAAAAAATGCAGGTAACCAAACGCGCCCTGATGCTTCCCAAAATAAATAGCTGCTGGTCAGGTCGGCAAGGCGGTTTGGACAAAATAATCTTCACTGCATGTAGGCTGACCGCCACGAGGAAGAAGTACTACTAGACTTCTCTAGCAAGCCCAGCTGATACGTAAGGAGTGACTTCATCTATGGTATAGTATCCCACCCTTTTGCCACTAAGCTGGAGGCCCTGCTAGACGACTAGAGATGCGTGAAAAAGGACCGGGACCCACAGGGGCGATGCTGCTGGGAAGACTTTTACATTTTGACAGTGACACGAGTGGTATACGAATTGCGCGTCTCCATCCTCCATGGTGCCGTACGTGTGGAAAATATGAAGCATACCATCCTTGTATTGTACAGTCAACAGTTTCGTGCGGGATCGACATCGCGAGCAGCTCTTGTCCACATGCCGATCGATGCCACCAACCGCGCGCCGCGCTCACCAAAACCAGCCTGAGAAGACTCCACCCTGTCGGCCTTTCCCCTTTTAGTCTTCGCAGAGCGGAGGCCTCGCTGAATAATCGTCTGCGTGAGATCTGACAGAGTTTCGTACTTGACCCGGCATCGTGCCTGATGACTTATAAATAGCCAGGCGCGCCCGGGATGATCCATGTGCATTCCAGTTTCCAGAGACTACCGCTAGCTAGCTTCAGAGTGGACACAACGAGCTAGCTCTCCGGCGTCGACCAGGAACAACGTTTAGAGATGGGCCACGCGAGCGCAGCCCTCCCCGTGATTGACCTCGCGTCCCCGGACATCGCCGCCTCCACCAAATCCGTCCGGCAGGTACGTCCGGTCTCCGGCGAGATCCATCCATAAGCTAATAAACCACCTGTTTGATCCATCACATATACATACATGGATGCAGGCGCTGGTGGATTACGGCTTCTTCTACGTGATCAACCACGGGATCGACGACGCGCTGATGAAGAGCGTCTACGCGGAGAGCAGCAGCTTCTTCCAGCAGCCGATGGAGGAGAAGATGGCGCTGCGCAAGAACAGCAGCCACAGAGGCTACATTCCGCCCGATTTTGAAGGCTTCGAGGCTGACGCCGGTGGCAAGGGTACCTAATAAACCACCTGCTTTATTAACCTTCTTTCCATTTCTTCTCTTTGTTACTCCGCAAATTAATTTGTGCATGCATGCTCTAACCATTTCTCCACCTTTCCATGGGAGTATAGGGGACCTACTGGAGTGTTTCCACATTGGGTCTGGGGTAGACGGAGACTCCAAGAATCATGTGAATCAGTGGCCGCCTGCAGGTACTAATTAGTCTATTACCCGGCCCACATCAAATATGATTTCATCAATAACATCGGTACGCGTGCCGCAGAACGCTTTCCATATTGGAAGGAGACAATGAAGTCCTACTATCAATGTGCAATGTAAGCTTCTTCTTATTCTTCTTCTTCCTCTTTTCTGAATCATCAAGTATTTATTCTTGTCCTAATATGTTGTTCGTGTATATTACTGTGTTTTCCTGCTAACCAGGGGAACTAGCAAAAGGATACTGTCCTTAATTGCTTTGAGTTTGGACCTGGACGCTGAATTCTTCAAGCCAGATGGCTCCGAAACAATCCTTCGATCAATTCATTACTCAGGTAATTTATTAGATGTATGTTAGCCGTTCATATCATCAAGGTGTCAGGTCCAGATGAAATTTTAGCACCTTCCTAGCAACTGGTTATATTTATATATATATTTGGTCCATTCACTACAGGCCGGGCAATTGAATCGAAACATGGAAGTGATCATGGTGCAAACGCTCATACGGATTATGGAATGTTAACTCTTCTTTCGACAGATGGCACCCCTGGCCTGCAGGTGTGTGCGCATAATTCATCAGCTCTAGTTTCTTCTGTCATTTTATCTAATCACACAACCATGCACACAAGCACGCACTATGTTTGTGTAGTTGGCATCTATATTTATATTCTTGCTATGTTCTTACTCTACTATGAGTGTACAGATATGCAGGGACAAGGATGGCCGTCCCCAGCTCTGGGAAGATGTTCATCACATTGATGGGTAAATACTTCTTTTCTGTGCTAATAAAATTAATTCCTTATAGAGTCAGGCACCCTTCATGCATGGTCAATCTATTGCAAAAATTACTAGTACATATTTAATCACCAGTAGTTTTATTTGTTCATTAATCAACCCTTTGGGTTGTGTCTTCCCATGCTCCTTCGAATATTTTTTTGACCTTGCATCTTCCAACTTACTGATGTACTTGCAGGGCACTTGTTGTGAACATTGGTGATTTGCTAGAAAGGTGGACAAATAATGTTTATAGGTACATTCTCTCTAAACATTGTTGATCCTGAAGAACATTGGTGATTTGCTAAAAATAATTTGTTGTCTAACATCGTGATCATGTTTCAACAATGTCGTTGGATTAAAATATATATGTGAATTTTGTTATTTATGCATTTTTCAACTTGTAGGTCTACACTTCATCGTGTGTTGATGGTTGGCAAAGAGCGGTATTCAGTGAGTATACTAACTAACTGCTAAATTCAGAATGTTTCTGTTCAGCAGTTCCAATATTTAGCTCCTGGATTTATTTCTAATCATCTGAAAATTCGATTTATCGGCTCTTCAATTTTCTTTGTCAAACTATCCACATAGTCATATTTGAATGCACATTATTATATATAATTAAATTTCATAACTACACTTGATGACATTCATATGACCACCCTAGTGAAACTACCAACCTTGCACCTCTAGTCATGGGGTCAAGTCCTCCTGTTTACATTTATTTTAAACTCAACATATATTCTTAATTTTTTTAGTTGAAATTTAGGAAAAACATCTTGTGTCAGTAACCTACAATAAATATTCAAATCCAACAGCCAAAACCATCATTTAGTAGACACTACATTTCTGGTGATTTATACAGTTATCCATAATCTTGCCGCACATAAAAAAATTGCTCTTCGTCTCCTTCTCTCGCTGTTTCAATATGGCACCTCCTTTAATAGAATATATATAGAGACAACTTACACAATACTATACAGAAACAACCATCCACAACCTTGGAGGAGCACGTACAACTTTAACATTTAATGACTGATGATAAATAAATGGAAAAAATATTCATCAATTGTAAATATATTTTATACAAGTTTCTTTCATGTATCAGGTGGCTTTCTTTGTTTGGCCAAGCCCAGATACGATGGTTACATGCATAGAAAGTTGTTGCAGCGAGGCAAATCCACCAAGGTCCTCTTCTAATAATATCTGAATATTTCTTTTTTTTGGCCTATTATTGTATCTCATGCTTTTGGAAATTGGACACCTTTTCAGATACCCGCCTATTAGGAGTGACGAATACTTGGAGCAGAGATTAACTTCCACATACAAATACAAGTAGACTATCTGGTCATTCCTGGCTGTAGTCTGTTTGGTTTTATCAGAAGTTGCCAAAAGCTTTATGTTGGTGCAGTCAAGTACCATAGTTGATGAATCATGGGGTGTAATCTCTATGTTTTTTGTATTGGCTTAAACTGAGAGTTTCCTAATAAATTGGGTGTGATGTCGTCTGATGTATAAGGACAATTTGGAATATGAGGCAGCTAGTATCGGCTATATAATATATATTGTTTGCCTACAATAGTCATATGTTATAACAAATACAGTCTGTTTTCGCATATATATTGTTTGCACGTAAAAGTATCTCCGAAGGTTTGCGGTGTATCCATGTCGGTTCCCGCCATCAGGTAAAATTAATAAGGATTCTAGTGGTGTGTGTATGAACTCCCTTCACCTAACGGCAACCTTTCTTAATATACGGGTCAACTCTAACACATGACATCGAGTACACGTTACAAAGCAGGAATTAAGACAAGGTGTAGGGCACTAACTCTTCCCAATTATATTAAGCCAACTCTAATTGTAGCCCAGAAAACGTAGTGGAGATACCTGGTATACATCACCAACACCTCCTCCTCTCCTCCTCCTCTGATGCCCCAGTCGGCGGCAAGGGAGGAACCTTAGCCGCCAGCCGCCTCTCCACCTCCCCACCCCTCTGCCCCCTTCCCGCCGCCGCCAGAGGACACGCCCGGGCAAAGCCCGGCCGGCGGTGGCGGCCGGGATTCTCACCCCCTTGTGCGGTTGGGGCCGGCGCGGTCGGATCAGGGCTCCGCAGAGTGTGGGACGTGTCGACGGCTCTGCGGGTCGCGTGGGGCTCTTCGGTGGGCGCGGTGGGCTGCGATGAGGCGGGCCGTGCCCGGGGTCTAGATGGGGCGCCTCGGCCATATCTGGCCCTGTGGCGGTGAGGGCAACGAGCGACGCTGTTTCGGGTGACCACCTCTGCCGGGACCTTCCTGCCTAATGGAGGTGTGAGCTGGTGGTGTGTGATGGTGGTCGGGGACAGCGGTTGCGGCTTTCGCAGCGGCTCGGCCAGATCTGGTTTCTCAGCGTCACGGGCCTCGTGAGGCTTGGGTTGCGGGAGGCCGCCTCGATTGGGGCCATGTCGGCTGGTTGGGTTGGTGGCGCATTAGCGGTGGTTTGGCCACCCTCTCCTGATGCTTGGGGGTGTTTGGAGCTGCGGTTGGAGGCGCGCCCATAGGGTGGAGCACGGTGGCTCGACGCTCCTCATCTTTAGCTAGCCACGATTGCCTGGGCACTCCAGGGGGTTGCCAGGGGTGACGACAGTAGCTTGGCCCCGGTTCGAGAAATGGCGAGGTGGCTGCGGCGTGGCCGACAGCCGTCGGTGGATTCCCCTGTCCTGTTCCTACCAGGTAAGTCCCATGCTCGCCCAAAGGACCTACCTTTCTGGTAGCAGCATCGGTGGTCCATGTGGAAGGAGGTGGGGTGGTCTTCGGTGCCAGGGTGGTGGCTCTGGTGGTGGAAGTCCTATGCTCGTGGGCTGAGGCCGTGGCTCAGGTGCTACCTGGTAGCCATGGTCGTGTGGGCGGCGTGGTGGCCCAGGGATGACGATCGGTGATGATGGTGCGGCTTCTGTACCTATGCCAGGGGCAGTGAGCATGGGCCGGGATGAAAACCTGCTCTGTCTTCGGGCAGGCGGGCGGCGGCGAGTTCTTCCCCTTCTTGAAGGTGCCATCGCGGTCCTCATTGCCCGTTGTGTTGCTCTAGGGGAAACCCTGGCCCTCGGTTTGGGCGGTGGCGGCATGCTGGTGCGAAACCTTCCTGAAGGCGCCGCCTTGAAGCTCACGGTTCATCATCTGCAGCTTCCTCTCTTCGTGGTGGCATGTTCATTATTTATGACCCCTGTAGTGACTCGGTGTGGTGTTGCTGCGTCTAGCACCTACGTATCCAGCCTTGGGTCTGTGCTTGAGTTGATGTGGCGAGTGTTTGTGTCAGATTGTGGTTGGTTGTTGCTTTAAATATAATAAAGCGAGGCGAAAGAATTTTTCGGTAATTATAACTCACTATGTCTATACAAAAAAGTGGCCAGCACCTAGACTTGGTAGCCTCTTCCAACAGCACATGAACTGTGTATAATAATAATATAAATATAAACATATAATGTTGCGACGATTGCAGGCAAGAACCGCGCATCATGCGGTAGCAGTAGCCCACGAGTCAATCTCGTGCGCGGGCCTCGGCAACCTTACTTAACATACGGGTCAAATCAGAGTACAGATGACAAAGCTCGCAAGGGGACTTGGTATCCAATGCCAAGTTTTTCAATTATATTCAACCAAGTCAAACCATTCGATCATTACGTATTCACAAATAAGAGCAACTTGTTTTGGATCCCAAAACCATTGCCGGCCACTGGTGTCTATGTACCGTCCGTTGTACTAGAACAGACAAAACTATGGCCCTAAACTAACAAGCAAGTTGATTAACGTAGGGTCTAGCTGCTCAATCACACTATACTGGCACCTTAGCGTGTTGGCCTCTCCTTTTTTTCTTCAAGAAAACGCAAATAGCCTTGCGTTTCGCTGCATTGATAGAAAACAACAATCTGGCGTCATGGCATCAAATAGCCATGTGCATATACGGTGTTTTGTTTTTTGAAATGGTCACCGGGGGATAGGCTCCCCACCTGAATATATTTTAAAAAGGAAAGATTTTACAGGGGTCACGAGATTCGTGAGGAGAGGAAGTCACGCCACAAGAATTTTAGAGAGGCAAGTTCTGTCACTGCAGTAGAGGTTAGTCGATTACAAAGAGCAAGTTCAAGCCGATCCTGTAAAATGGTGGCTACCATGGCAATATGGTTGGTCAGGTGTGTAAAAAGAGCAGGGAAGACAACAGCGAACGGCTCTGGCTGCAGCCAACGATCTAAACAAAAGAAGGTGGAGTGCCCATTTCCAATGGAACACTGTGAATTCTCTCTCAGGCTTTGCAGTTTTTTAAGAATGGTTTTTGCAAGGAACTGTTAGCACCATGCCCAATGTGGAGGGGTGAGTGACGCAGGATCCAGTCCTTCCTGGGTAGGTTGGAGGAGTGTAAAAATTTATAAGCAAATTTCAGCAGTAGACAAAGTTCTGTGCACGCAAGTTTTTGACACCCAGACCACCCGCCTCCCTAGGAGTACAGACTTTGTCCCAAGCCACCAAGCAGTGTTCATGCTACAACTGTCGAATAAAAAATGTAACGTGTTCAAAATTCTGATTGGCATGACAAAGGGAAGATCCAAAAGAATTGAAGAGACAAAGGGAAAGGAAGAGAGATGCACGAAACAAAGATGAGATATGAAAACCGGCGTGAGGCCAGGAATCTCAAGAAACATTCTTCTATCATCAATGAGAAACAGACTCCATCTAACACACCCGTGGCCATAACACCGGGTACTTTAATTCTTTCGGTCCGCCCTATATGATGGAATACTCACAAGCATGATGATGCCTATGATAAATTCTTTTTGTCAGGTTTTCACCCTATGGAGGATGTCATTGGGCAGTCTGTTGTCACCCAACTACGATGTGCTCAAACTACATAAGGTGATGATTCCTAACCATATATACCAGCATCACATGTGTATCATACTAATGTTCTATAAACGATGGTGATGTAGGCATACCTACAGTTGTGCTGCCATCTGGCTCGACTACACTTAATATACCATCCGGTTGCGCCTTCACCGCTCGACTCCTCTTCTCCCCTTGACTAGGGTTTCTATATCAAGTTGTATGCACCACGATGTATCCCTACCTATGGATGTCACCCTTCTTCCAGCATGGTGAGCGACTTTGAACCCTGACAGCAACGTGTCCCTAACTCTGTGGCAGCTCGAGAACCAGGAGGTGCAGGAGTTGTGGTATCACGCTCTCCCCGACGATTTACCCTACATCATCGGCTTGATTTGGCTCTGCCATACTGGTCCTTTGTTGTTGATGAGTTGCACGAGCAGCCATGGATGTGGCCGGCAAATATGAAATTTGATGTATGACGGTAATAGGATTGTTGTGGACTTTTTTGTGTTTCATGGAATTAAATGGTTTGCCATAGAATATGAAATTTTAGCATGACGTTTGTTGAAGTGAAAATAATCTGACAAGCAATAATAAAATCAAGAATAGCATCTCAGACATTCCTCGAGGTGGCGGCGGCCATAGCAGCATCGCGAAGCGGTGGGTGGCGATATCGGCGACCGCAACATCTCGGACTGGTAGGTGGCGGTGGCGGCCTAGGCTAGTGGGTGGGCGGAGTGTTGGGAAACGTAGCATGCAATTTAAAAAAAAGCCTACGCTCACGCAATATCTATCTAGGAGATGCATAGTAACGAGAGGGGGAGCAGCATCTTCATATCCTTGAAGATCGCTAAGCGGAAGCGTTTATCAACGCGGTTGAAGTAGTCGTACACCTTCACGATCCGTCGCAATCAAGCACCTAACATACAGCACCTCCGCGTTCAGCACACGTTTAGGTCGATAACGTCCTCGCCTTCTTGATCCAGCAAGACGGGCGAAGTAGTAGATGAGTTCCGGCAGCACGACGGCGTGGTGATGGTGCTGTTGAAGAACAATCTCCGCAGGGCTTCGCCTAAGCTCTACGGAAACTATGACGGAGGATAAACTAGAGGGGACGGGGTTGCTGGCACACGGCTTGGTGAATCTTGATGTGTCTTTGGTGCTGGCCCTGTCCCTCTATTTATATGTTGAGCCATGGGGTCAAAACTTGGAGCAAAAGCCTCCTCAAAGTCGGTTTTGCCCGAAAGGCAAGAGTCCCACTCGGACTCCAGGACCAAACGCCACAATCCTTGGTGTCTGGCCCAGACACCATGGGCTTCGGCGTCTGGCCCAGGGCCAGATGCCAGGGTCTCCCACGTTTAGCCTCTGACCTCCGCAAAACTTTATTTTGCACCGACCTATAGCCCTGTGGGCCTGACCCCTTGGCCTAACCATATCATCCAATATATGAATCTTTACCTCCGGAGCTCCTCGTCATGTCCGTGATCTCATCCGGGACTCCGAACAACATTCGGTCACCAATGTACATAACTCATATAATACTATATCATCAATGAACATTAAGCGTGCGGACCCTAAGGGTTCAATAACTATGTAGACATCACCGAGACACCTCCCATTCAATAACCAATAGCGGGACCTGGATGCCCATATTGGCTCCTACATATTCTATGAAGATCTTTATCGGTCGAACCTTATGACAACATACGTAATTCCCTTTGTCTATCGGTATGTGATACGTCTCCAACGTATCTACTTTTCCAAACACTTTTGCCCTTATTTTGGACTCTAACTTGCATGATTTGAATGAAACTAACCCGAACTGACACTGTTTTCAGTAGAACTGCCATGATGTTGTTTTATGTGTAGAAAACAGAAGTTCTCGGAATGACCTACAAATCCATGGAGACAAGTTTTGGAAAATAAAAAAATACTAGCGAAAGAATCAAGACCAAGGGGCCCACACCCTGTCCACGAGGGTGGGGGGCGCGCCCACCCCCTCTGGGCGCGCCCCCTGTCTCGTGGCCCCCCTGGAGCTCTGCCGACCTCAACTCCAACTCCATATATTCCGTCTCACGGAGAAAAAAATCAGAGAGGAAGTTTCATCACGTTTTACGATACAGAGCCGCCGCCAAGCCCTAATCTCTCTCGGGAGGGCTGATCTGGAGTCCGTTCGGGGCTCCGGAGAGGGGGATTCGTCGTTGTCGTCGTCATCAACCATCCTCCATCACCAATTTCATGATGCTCACCGCCATGAGTGAGTAATTCCATCGTAGGCTTGCTGGACGGTGATGGGTTGGATGAGATTTACCATGTAATCAAGTTAGTTTTGTTAGGGTTTGATCCCTAGTATCCACTATGTTCTGAGATTGATGTTGCTATGACTTTGCTATGCTTAATGCTTGTCACTAGGGCCCGAGTGCCATGATTTCAGATCTGAACCTATTATGTTTTCATGAATATATGTGTGTTCTTGATCCTATCTTGCAAGTCTATAGTCACCTATTATGTGTTATGATCCGACAACCCCGAAGTGACAATAATCGGGATACTTCTCGGTGATGACCGTAGTTTGAGGAGTTCATGTATTCACTATGTGTTAATGCTTTGGTCCGGTTCTCTATTAAAAGGAGGCCTTAATATCCCTTAGTTTCCGCTAGGACCCAGCTGCCACGGGAGGGTAGGACAAAAGATGTCAGGCAAGTTCTTTTCCATAAGCACGTATGACTATATTCGGAATACATGTCTACATTACATTGATGAATTGGAGCTAGTTCTGTGTCACCCTATGTTATAGCTATTACATGAGGAATCACATCCGACATAATTATCCATCACTGATACAATGCCTACGAGCATTTCACATCTTGTGCTTCACTTATTTACTTTTCTGTTGCTACTGTTACAATTACTACAAAACTATTATCTTTACTTTTGCCACTATTACATTACTATCATACTACTTTGCTACTAAATACTTTGCTGCAGATACTAAGTTATCCAGGTGTGGTTGAATTGAGAACTCAACTGCTAATACTTAAGAATATTCTTTGGCTCCCCTTGTGTCGAATCAATAAATTTGGGTTGAATACTTTACCCTCGAAAGCTGTTGCGATCCCCTACACTTGTGGGTTATCAAGACTAATTTTTGGCGCCGTTGCCAGGGAGCATAGCTCTATTCTTTGAGTCACTTGGGATTTGTATCAGTTGATCACTATGAAGAACTTGAAAGACGCAAAAACCAAGATTTTTCCCTCAACTACAAGGGGAGGTAAGGAACTGCCATCTAGCTCTGCACTAGATTCTCCTTCTGTTTTGAGTAAGCTTGCGACACCTAAACCTGCTACTGCTATGAATTCTGATATGTCGCATGTTATTGATGATGCCACTTCTGCTATGCATGATACTTATGATGAAACTACTTCTATGCTTGATACTACTGTGCCATTAGATGAATTTCTTGATGAACAACTTACTAAGGCTAGGGACAATGAAATTATGAAAATGAAATTGTTGATGAAATTGATGATGAAGGTTCTCCTCCTAATTATGAATTGCCTGTTGTTCCTGAGGGTTATGTTATGGATGAAGAAACTGCTAGAGATTTTCTTGCTTGCAATGATAGATCAGATCTTAAGAAATTGTTACCTAAGTTGAAACAAAAGACTCTAAATGCTAGAATGAAACATGACCCTGCTTTTGCCACCTCACCTATCTTTGTTACTGATAAGGATTATGAATTCTCTGTTGATCCTGAGATTATTACTTTAGTTGAATCCGATCCTTTCTATGGCACTGAATCTGAAACTGTTGTGGCACATCTCACCAAGTTAAATGATATAGCCACCCTGTTTACTAATGATGAGAAGTCTCGCTACTATTATATCCTTAAGATATTTCCGTTCTCATTAAAGGGTGATGCTAAGACTTGGTTTAATTCTCTTGATCCTGGTTGTGTGCGTAGTCCCCGGGATATGATTTATTACTTCTCTGCTAAATATTTCCCTGCTCATAAGAAACAAGCTGCCTTGCGGGAAATATATAACTTTGTGCAAATCAAAGAAGAGAGTCTCCCACAAGCTTGGGGGAGGCTTCTCCGATTACTTAATGCTTTGCCTGATCATCCTCTTAATTCTAATAATGATGTTCATGTTGATGCTCAACCTAGTAATAACAATGATATAGAAATTGAACCTGCTGTTGGTCTTGATAACCCACAATAAAGAAACCAACATTATGATAAGAGAGATTTTGTTGCTAGGAAGCATGGTAGAGAAAGAGAACCATGGGTTCAGAAACCCATGCCCTTTCCTCCTAAACCATCCAAGACAAAGGATGATAAGGACTTTGAGTGTTTTGCTGAAATGATTAGACCTATTTTCTTACGCATGCGCTTAACCGATATGCTTAAAACAAACCCTTATGCTAAATATATGAAAGATATGATCACTAATAAGAGGAAAATACCTGAAGCTGAAATCTCCACCATGCTTGCCAATTATACCTTTAAGGGTGGAATACCTAAGAAACTTGGTGATCCCGGAGTACCCACTATACCATGCTCCATCAAAAGAAATTATGTTAAAACCGCTTTATGTGATTTAGGAGCCGGTGTCAATGGTATGCCTCTTTCCTTGTACCGTAGACTTGAATTAAGTAAGTTTACACCCACTGAGATATCTTTGCAAATGGCTGATAAATCAACTGCTATACATGTCGGCATTTGTGAGGACGTGCCTGTTGTTGTTGCGAATGTTACTATCTTAACAGACTTTGTCATTCTTGATATTCCTGAGGACGACAATATGTCGATTATCCTTGGTAGACCCTTTTTAAATACTGCAGGTGCTGTTATTGATTGCAAAAAAGGCAATGTCACCTTTCATGTTAATGGAAATGAGCATACGGTACATTTTCCAAGGAAACAACCTCAAGTTTACAGCATAAATTCTATTGGGAAAATTCCATCTATCATAATTGGAGGTTTTGAATTTCCTCTCCCTACTGTCAAGAAAAAGTATGATATTCTTATTGTTGGGGATGTTTATATCCCCGTTGAGGTAACCTAGTGTCGCTTCGAAATTTCTCCGGCTCCGTGTTATTCGGAATGAGTTTGTTAACAAGACTTGATCAACCTTGTTAGTGGATTCATTTCGATGATCATGAGATGGATGAAACTAGAAGGCACAACCTTCTGTACCCTCCTTTTACTTTCTGTTATTTAAAATAAATAAAGCAAAAGCAGTATTATTTTGTTTGTTTTCTGAATTATCCGTGCAAAAAAAATATCCCGAAAATAAAAGTGCTCCAAATGCCCTGCAAATTTACTATGATTTTTGATGGAATATTTGAGGATTTTAGGCGCTGAGAACACTGCAGGGGGGTCAAGCACCTGGCCACGAGGGTGGAGGGTGCACCCACTCCCCTCGGCGCGTCCACTCCCCCTGGGCGCGCCCCCTGTCTCGTGGGCCCCTGGTGGACCCCCTTCACTTATGCCAGCACCCACACACTCCATATTCTTCCCAAAAAATTCCCCATCTAGCTCAAGCACGAGTTCTAGCTCATTTTGCTACGATTTTCGATCTCCTTGCTCAAAGCTCCATTCACAAAACTGCTTTGGGAGATTGTTGCTTGGTATGTGACTCCTCCATTGGTCCAATTATTTTTTGTTCTAGTGCTTTATTCATTGCAAATTTTTGCTGCATAGGTGACCCTGTTCTTGAGCCTGCATGTCAAACTTATGAGGTCCCAAGTAATTCTAATGCATGATATAGGCTCTAGGCACTTGTAGGAGTAGTTGCTACTAATCTTGTTTAGTTTTGTTCACTTTTATTTTGAAGTTACTAAAATTTCAGAATTTTTTCAGAAAAAGAATTATGTCTAGGAGAATGTACCAAGGTGGTTCCTCAGTAAAGAAAGGACCCATGATTGCTATACGTGAGGAAGACGATGAACTACGAGGGATGCAGAAGTACGAGCTTGTGAGTGGCCATCAGAAGAGTTTATGGTAAATGCAGGCATTAAGGATGAATTTGATACATATGTGCGTAATGCCGATCTTGAGGACTTCATGCAAGATAAGTGTCCTCAGTACTACTATCTAACTGATTCGTTCGTGGGAAGGTTTAATTTTTCATCTTCACGTAATTCTCAAAGTGTCCTGTTTGATATTTATGATCAATCGTATACAATGGACTTAGAAGATTTTACATCTGCTTGCAAACTTCCACAATGAGGCAATGTTAATGATCCCCACAAATCTGAATTTAGAGACTTTCTTGCTAGTATTACTGTGGGAGAATCTAGGGATATAACACAAGCTACCATAGGGATCATTCATTTTCCTGATATACATTATTTTGCTCTCTTCATTGGTAGATGCATTAACGGTAAAGATGAAACATGTCATATGTGTGTCCCTGATCGTTGTGTCCTCAAGAGTGTTGTGTTAGGTTATAAAGATTATAACTTGGGGGCAATAGTTGCACGTAGGTTACATAAAAATGGTAGAGCTGGAGATTTATTTGGAGGAATTTATGCAACCCGTGTAGCAAGTTATCTTGGTATAGCCCCACGAGAGGGGGATATGATGTTACCACCTGCTTATTTAGATTATGACACTATGGTCCAACATCATTTTCTTAAGGGGCACTACAAGAAATATGTCAACTTGTGACCACCACTATTGGTCACTGAAAGGTTATAGTTTTTCATTTGCGACCTTTTTGTGACCAAAAATAGAAGGTTAAAAGCTGGCGGTCGTAAACTGAAATTAGTGACCTTCTTTGTGATATGTAAAAGGTCGTTGGTTCCACGGCCAAATTTTTGGTCACAAGCAACCTCCCCAGACCACGTAGGCATCCAGCGTGGCAAGCTGATGTGGCACAAGAATCAACCCGGTCCGATTCAGTGTTTTACATGGGCCGAGCCGAACAATTCAGCCTATTTGTGTTTTTTTCTGTCTACCAATTTTTGGTTGGGTTCATGGGCCAGGCCCAATATTGCAGCCTTTTTATTGTTGGGTCGTGGCCTTTTTATCCCAGTTATAAAATTGTGATAAGTGGGTCCAAGTTGTCAGCTTCTAGTAAGTGGGTCCTGGCTGTCAGGGTCATGTTCTTCATGTTTCAATTTGGCAGTAAATAAATAAGCAGTATTTAAATTGGCACAAACAGAAAACACATATAATAATACTTCAAATAAAAACCAGATTCGGTATGGAGCTCCTGCTCTACAAATAACACATAATACAATGGCTGAATTTGGAGCTCCTGCTCTACAAATAACACATAATACAATGGCTGAATCTGGAGCTCCTACTCTACAAATAACACATAATACAATGGCCCTCCTGCACTACCAACACACAGGGCACTACCAACTACCAACTGTAGTAACAAACTCTACACGATGGAGCCCCTGCTCTACCAACACATAATACTAAATATACTTTACAACCTCTACACGATGGAGCCCCTGCTCTACCAACTGTGCTATATTCTTCACGATGGAGCTCCTTTGATAGCATTACAAACTAGGCACCTGATCCTGTCATGAACAACATGCAACCTCAATCGCCCTGTTACATGAATTAGCAAAGAAGAATCAGAAAACGGGAGCCAATATATTATAAAGAGACCACTCAAAAAAAGACAAGTTATTTAGAATGATAACATAAATTCAACTAGTACAATGCTTTTATTATCCAACTAGTGAAAACAAGATATTCATACAAGAAAGGTGACTCGCGAAAATAGAGCATTCTACTCATAGCTCGCAGAGTATCAATATTCTGTTCTTATAAGCTTATTCTTATGCCTGAAGCAAGTAAGGAAATCTGACCAAATACGCAACACCTCCATAAACTAAAACATCATGATTGGCCTGGGGTTCTAATTCTGCTTTTTTCTTATGGGCCATGATTATGATGATATAGCCTAATAAACTGTATGCCAAAATGTAAAGAAGATAAATATGTGGTACAGCAAAACCATGATTATCTTGTAATGTGAAACCCAGGAATTAAAGTGATGTAGCTTTAATTCTGATACAGCAAAGTATATGACATGAGTTGATAACTAATGTTAGAACCACCAGATTACGAAAGTACACACCCACCATTATGATAAAATAGCCCTTAACAGAGCCAGCAAATGTGTATATTATCTCTACTAGAAATCAGTCAGTAGATTAAGGAATTTATCACCAGAGAGCTCCAGTAGGAGTTGATGCTTTGTTACAACATCTAGCAGCAACTAGTAGAGCCGCACATCCAACCCAAATCATGGAGAAGGCCATGCAGGAGCTGCATCGGAGAAGAAGGAACAGGGAGGAGCTCACCAGAGGGAGGTTGTAGTTGTAGTAGAGGCTCAACCACACCACAGCTGTGGTGTGACCATCACCACATCCAGGAGAGGGTCTGGAAGCCGCCAAAGCACCACCGCGGCGACCAGGGCAAGCGCCGGGCACAGTGGCGCCACCCCAGGGACATCACCGGCCTCACCTTTTTTCAAGAAATGTTCACAACAACTTTGTCAGACTTGATCAATTCTGAAGAAACCACCTTCGTCGTCATACACATACATACATACATACATACAGGAAGCAAAAAAATAAGAAACGGAGCAGGAAGATGGAGCCAACTCACCGGAGAACTTCTGGTCGCCACCGTACACAGCCACCATAACACCGGTCACCTCGTTGATCTTGTCCTTGAAGTTCTCTAACTACAGGGTGTTTCACTACAGCTCGGTATTTTCTCAACCGTGTGCGCGCATGCATAAGGGCATACATAAAATATTCAAGTCAATATTCTCAGCTAACTGTGATGTAATGAAAATAATTACTCAAGGACTTTGCAGCGGTCATTTCAGCCATGATCAGATAAACTTGGGGTAAATTAGCAGTAAGGATATTAGTTGCAAGCTAGGTGAAACACAAACGAAGTCCTATTGTATTTATGGATCCCAACTTGTTTAAGCTAGAGCAGATCGTTCAACTTGTACAATCTAGCAGTCTAAAAAGAGAGAAATATGTTCATTCTCAGTTACACATTAATTAGGACAGAAATGAAAGACACTAATGTAAGCAAGAACTTACAACAAAGTATACATTTAATATTTTGCAGCATCTCTAGCACTTTTGTTGTTTGCATATTAAAAAAAATTGTTGACAACTATGGATCATCACTGATAAATTTGCATCTTATGCTACCACTTAATTTCAGCACATGACAAGACCAAAAGAGAAATCGAGCGGACTAGAAGGGGATGTCGTGCATGGTGCGGGCAATGTGACTGAACTGCCCCAGAACATAAATCATAAAACACAACAATCATTTAGGTAATTGCAGAGAATTAGTGAATCAAGAATCAAGAAAACAATAATATACGACTGTCACAGCAACATTAATATACAAGTGTTATAATGTTCACACAATCAAGAATCAACAATCATCTAACTTGTTTCTGTTAACTCTCTAGCAACATTAATAGGCAAGCTTAGCATGTTTTGTTGACAATGTATCACCGAAAAAGTCTTGTACTGCCAGAGTGATTACCAGCAGCAGCTGCAAGGAACGGAAGAAGAGTAGCAAAGCAATGCTTGTGCAGAACTCGGCATGCATGCAGAGTGACACAAACTCATCATCACACAATATGAATACTGTAAACTCCAAACTTACTCGGACACTAGTGACACAAGTTTCCGAGTAATGCAATGCATGTATCAAACCCTACGCAGACCGATGAAAACTCGTGGGACAAATGAGTAGCATGCAAAATCACTTGGACTGACAATGGCGGCCACTGTCAGGTTCAGCAGTATACACTTGAACACACTTAATCTGTTGTAACCACCAAACAGAATCAGACACAAACAACAGCTGTAACCACCGGACAGCTGCTGTAACAGGAGAATTAAGCTGTTGTACCCAGTAGCGGTAGTATATCTCCAAGCCCAAACCCTGTGCTAATCTCAGATTCACGGAACGCACAGCACAAACCTAACCTAAATCTGCCCAACCATAGAACCAGAGGCTCCTAATCCTAGAACCACAGAAGCACCGGCCAACACACACTGATGCTACCAAATCTCACTGATTGCACGATACCACAGAGGAAGGAAGGGGGGTCGAGCGCATTACCATACCTTGAGGATGCCGATCTTGATGGAGCCGTAGACGATGCCGACGCCGACGGCAAAGACCCTGGCCACCTGCAGAGCAACATCCATCCCGGGGTGAACGGCGTGGCTGCGTCGGCGGCTGGATCTGGGTGATGAGGGTTCGGCGCTCCGACGGCAGGGCCGAGGACTTCGGGCTTCTCTTTTCTCTGCGTCGGCCAGTCGAGGTGGAGGAGGAACAACGCCGGCGACGCGGTGGCCCAAACTCTACCTACCTACGTTGTTGAGGAAGAAGAGCATAGAGGAAGTCAGATCGCGACCTTGACTTGGCGTGCATGCGGGAGGGGGACGGACCTGGAAGAGCAGCTCCATGGCGAGCGTCGAGGGTGCCTGCCTGTCTCATCTCCTCCTCACGAGCCTGGTGTTGGATTTGGCCGCTTCTGTATCTCGCCATGGCTGTGCGGTGCGCCTACGTTGGCGCGAGCGAGGAGGGTCTGACCGTGGCCGTGGGAGAGGAGGGGAGGGGAGTGGTCGCCAGTGGCCGGGGTTGGCGGAGAGGATGGAGGTCGACGGCGGCGGGTTGGGTGTGTGGGCTGGGAATCGAGAGAGACGGAGGAGGAGCGGCGCTCTCCTCACCTCTAGTGGGTTTCTAGCCAATTGAGGGCAGGGAGGCGTGGGGACTCGGGGTCGTCGTCATCGACGGAGGGGTGGAGGCCGGCCATGGTGCGGGCGTGGGGGCGGCTAGGGTTTTGGCCAAAGGGGGCGGCGACGGCTAAGGGTGCGGGAGAGAAGGTGGAGAAGGTGGGGCAGTGGGGGCATGGGGAAGTGGGGTTGTGTTAGAGCTAGGTGGGTGAGAGGGTGAGGGGGCAAGGGCTACTGTTGGATCCAGGAGCATCCATAGGTGCTTGATGCATGATCCGCGTGAGATGGCTATGCCCCAATCAGAATGCAGTACGCGTATATGACGTTATGACCACCTAGTATTGGACGTTATGACCATTCAAAATTGGTCATGGTCAAATAAAAATAAAGTGTAAAATCATGTCAGCATTTTATTTTTTAGTGTCCAAAATGAATTTTTTTTGTGAAGAAGCTACCAAATTTTTGTACAAGGGTGCATCTTGGGATGGCAAACAATGTTGCCTAAGAAGTTTTCATTTTTCTTTGGACGAAAAATTCATTTTCTATTTTTCGAGTGCCCGAAATGAGTTTTTTTTTGTGAAGGACCTACCATATAATTGTTGCAAAATTGGACATAATCAATTTTATAAAATACTAGGCCATATTTAATGCACAATTGACAAAATGTTTGGGTGTCAAAAGTTTTGATCCACCTCTGGTGAAAAAGACAAATTCCCACCGATTCAGTAGGAAGCGGGTCAAATTTGAACTGCAGCTGCCTCATAGTCTGCTCTTTATTTTTTCCAAAAATTATTTCTAGGTATATAAGTATCTATTTAATCAGAGAAACATCAAAAGTTTTCCAAAATTCAACCACAAGCTAGGAACGGTCAAGCCCGCCGTTTTGACCGCATTTTGAAACGGGCATAAAAAATTCAAAAAAAATCAAAAAATTGGAAAACCTTCACATTGTGTCATTATATGTGATCAAGTTAACAGCAAAAATTATAAACTTGTAATACGGCTATTATTTTAAAAAAATGTTCTCGGAAACGAGCTATCAAGTGTGAAGATTCATGGCTTTCAACCCAAATGATCAATCCTGTGGCCACATTCATGGCATAGTTTGTTTAAATGATCTCATATTGTGCACAAGGGTGCATATTGGAATGACAAACAATGTTGCCTAAGGGAGTTTTCATTTTCTTTGGACGAAAAATTCATTTTCCATTTTTCGAGTGCCCAAAATGAGTTTTTTTTGTGAAGGACCTACCATATATTTGTTGCAAAATTGTACCAAGTCAATTTTATAAAATACTAGGCCATATTTAATGCACAATTGACAAAATGGTTGGGTGTCAAAAGTTTTGATCCACCTCTGGTGAAAAAGACAAATTTTCGTCGATTCAGTTGGAAGCGGGTCAAATTTGAACGGTAGCTACCTCGTAGTTTGCTCTTTATTTTTTCCAAAAATCATTTCTAGGTACATAAGTATCTATTTAATAAGAGAAACATCAAAAAAATTCCAAGATTCAACCACTAGCTAGGAACGGTCAAGCCCGCCGTTTTGACCCATTTTGAAACGGGCATAAAAATTCAAAAAAAAATTGGAAAACCTTCATATTGTGTCATTATATGTGATCAAGTTACCAGCAAAAATTATAAACTTGTAATACGGCGATTATTTTAAAAAAGTGTTCTCAGAAACGAGCTATCAAGTGTGAAGATTCATGGCTTTCAACCCAAATGATCAATCCTATGGCCACATTCATGGCATAGTTTGTTTAAATGATCTCATATTTTGCACAAGCGTGCATATTGGAATGACAAACAATGTTGCCTAAGGGAGTTTTCATTTTCTTTGGACGAAAAATTCATTTTCCATTTTTCGAGTGCCCAAAATGAGTTTTTTTTGTGAAGGACCTACCCTATATTTGTTGCAAAATTGTACCAAGTCAATTTTATAAAATACTAGGCCATATTTAATGCACAATTGACAAAATGGTTGGGAGTCAAAAGTTTTGATCCACCTCTGGTGAAAAAGACAAATTTTCGTCGATTCAGCTGGAAGCGGGTCAAATTTGAACTGTAGCTACCTCGTAGTTTGCTCTTTATTTTTTCCAAAAATCATTTCTAGGTACATAAGTATCTATTTAATCAGAGAAACATCAAAAAAATTCAAGGATTCAACTACTAGCTAGGAACGGTCAAGCTCGCCGTTTTGACCCATTTTGAAACGGGCATAAAAATTTCAAAAAAAATCAAAAAATTGGAAAACCTTCGCATGGTGTCATTATATGTGACCAAGTTTCCAGGAAAAATAATAAACTTGTAATACGGAAATTATTTTTAAAAAGTGTTCTCGGAAACGAGCTATCAAGTGTGAAGATTCATGGCTTTCAAGACAAATAATCAATCCTATGGCCACATTTATGGCATAGTTTGTTCAAATGATCTCATATCGTGTACAAGGGGGCATCTTGGAATGGCAAACAATGTTGCCTAAGGAAGTTTTCATTTTCTTTGGATGAAAAATTCATTTTCCATTTTTTCGAGTGCCCGAAATGTGTTTTTTTAAGGACCTACCATATATTTGTTGAAAAATTGGACCAAGTCAATTTTATAAAATACTAGGCCATATTTAATGCACAATTGACCAAATGGTTGGGTGTAAAAAGTTTTGATCCACCTCTGGTGAAAAAGACAAATTCCCGCTGATTTAGTTGGAAGCGGGTCAAATTTGAACTGCAGCTACCTCGTAGTTTGCTCTTTATTTTTTCCAAAAATCATTTCTAGTTACATATATATCTATTTAATTAGAGAAACACCAAAAAAAATCCAAGATTCAACCACTAGCTAGGAACGGTCATGCCGGCCATTTTGACAACATTTTGAAACGGGCATAAAAAATTCAAAAAAAATCCAAAAATTGGAAAACCTTCGCATTTTGTCATTATATGTGACCAAGTATCCAGGAAAAATAATAACCTTGTAATAGGAAAATTATTTTAAAAAAGTGTTCTCAGAAATGAGCTATCATGCATGAAGATTCATGGCTTTCAAGCCAAATGATCAATCTTATGGCCACATTCATGGCATAGTTTGTTCAAATGATCGCATATTGTGCACAAGGGTGCATCTTGGAATTCCAAACAATGTTGCATAAGGGAGTTTTCATTTTCTTTGCACGGAAACTTCATTTTCCATTTTTCGAGTGCATGAAATGAGTTTTTTTGTGAAGGACCTACCATATATTTGTTGCAAAATTGCACCAAATCATTTTTATAAAATACTAGGACATATTTAATGCACAATTGACAAAATGGTTGGGTGTCAAAAGTTTTGATCCACCTCTAGTGAAAAAGACAAATTCCCGCTGATTCAGGAGGAAGCGGGTCAAATTTAAACTGCAGCTGCCTCATAGGTTGCTATTTATTTTTTCCAAAAATCATTTCTAGTTACATAAGTACCTATTTAATGATAAATACATGGTTTGGTGGCGATACGTCGAGGTTTGGACGGTGGCCGAGGGCCCCAACTCCAGAGCGCGTAAAACTCGCATGCCCGCCGCATGGTCACCGCGTGACCTTGGCGTTGCCATGTGTTCTGGGCGGCCTAGGGATGTCTAGTGGGTTGGGCACTCCCCAGGTAGGTGCTAGGAAGAAAATCACAACATAAGATTCTCACGAGGAGACCGATCAATGCTCAAACATGAATAAGCAGCCAAGTGTTTGATTAGCGGTACAGGAAATGTACATGGCTAATGGGCATGAGTTTTGGCTGAGGATGACTAGTTACTAAGAAGACCGTCTTAACAAATTTTCATCTCAAAAGGAGGAGCCTAGGTGGTACTTGCTTTGCAAAGTACCACACTGGACATAAATACGAATGTTGAAGCTGGGCTCAAAATAATGAATGGATTGAGCTGGAATTTGGTGGAGGATGGTTATTTGGGCATAGGAAAGCACTGTAGAAAATGGATACCATTTGGACATGCCAAAGTGGTACTTCCTTCACAAAGTGTTTTTCTGAACAGAATAGGAAAATGAATATTTTTGAATTATCTATGAACTAGGCAAGGAAGGCTTTTTTTACATATTTGATGAAGATATGACCCAAAGAATTTATGAGATATTTTTTGGGAATTTTGAGAATGACAGAAATATAGGTTGCTTCACAACCTAGGGCAAAAACTGCCACATGGACATGACACATAGGCAAAACTGATGAGGTGGCGCCTAGTCATAGCAATAAGTACTAATGCATCCACGTTCACAACCTCATGACCATCTATATTGGTCGTAATCAGGTAGAAATAAGGTCATGACCACTTTTGTCTACTTTATGACCATTTCATGTAAGGCAATTCAGGGTTTGAGCCCTTCCAAGCGAAATGGCCGTGGATTTACGACCAATTCAGCTAGGGTCACTAAGAGAAGGTCACTAGTTGACATATTTCTTGTAGTGGGGAATGAACAATTCCTCCAGTATCGACTAATCTTTGACAGACATAGCACTGTCCATGTTACTCTTCCTGCTCCTTCCCTTTTTGATTACCAGGCAAAAGGAAGATATGTTGTTACCAGAGAGGAAGCAGCTGAACACGAGGGGAGAGCGGAGGCGGCTCGCCAACATGCCGCAGCTCATGAGGCATTTGCTACTGCATCTCAGTACGACCCCAGTTAGAACTACAAATATCTGCCAGGCTACCCTTGGCATTAGACCAACTTAGGCCAAAAGTCTAAGCTTGGGGGAGCACGTATTTTTCACCAACTTTACATTTATGTTCACACACTATTCTAGTTGTCGGTGCTCATACTCTTTCATTGTATTATCGATGTTAGTTTAACTAGTCGTCGACCCGTGCATCCGCACGGGCTAGGAATTCCTCCCTTGACTGCTACAGGTGTGGCAGTGGTTACCTCAACCATTAACATAATCCTTCCATGAGACAAAAGTATCACAAACTGGACATAATATTAGTCAAACTTCTATATTGTTCAAAATGATCATCCTTTTTAAACATTTTGAATCGATGTGCAAAATATATGTGTATATCACCGTAAAATTACATTTGTTTCATAATTATAATGTAAGTAGATATTAATGCTGAAAGTAAACATCACATTTTTCAATATTGTATTGTATTCCTTGGTCATTCACATATCAACGTAGAACCTTGTAGTTTGAAGTTCAACTTGCTTTTCCACCAGAGGTTTGCCTCTATGCTCTTTGCATATATAGATATTAATTAGTACCTCCATGCTCACGGGAAAATAGCTAGTGTAAACAACATATTATGGTGAAACCATGTTTAAATTTTGAAAAAGGAATGCCAGAACCGTGCAATCTATAGGAAGGGTAATGATTCATACACATGCAAATTTTCAAGTTTATACGGATGTTCATCTTGGAGGTATGCAGGAAACAAATTCGAAATAAATATTACTGCTCACTGCTATTTATTGCTGAATTTATATATCTTTCGCTCCTGCCTGTTAGTTTTAATCTTGTCATGGTCATGTATCTGCATGGGAGATGCTGAGGGCCGTGTGATGCGGCAGCTTGGTGAGATGCCGTTGTGGCGTGAAGCTGCGGTGGTGCATGCATGTACTGGGATATTATCTAGTTAGTTAGTGCATGGTTGGTTGAGGTATGGCCGAGTGATTTGGTCAAGTTAATTAGTACGTGTATGTAGCAGATGGAGGTTGCATGCAGCTGTAATAGTGGAGTAGTTGGACACGTCCTAAACGTGAGCATAGGAAACGGATCATGGAGTTGGCTCCTGGCCGTGCTAGCTGATGTATATAAGTATTGCATTGATTGAATGAAACGGAGGCCGTGAGGGCTAGAGAAAAACATGTAGCCAAGGTGGTCACCAAGGAAGTGCTTGGGGCAAAGCTGTTCGTCTTCCTTGGTGTATGGCGTGTGTGTGTTCTTGTGTTCTTGAGAGAAGAAGATAGAGAGAAACCACAAGAGAGTTTTGTGAGGGAGCTCGAGGTAGAAGAAGAAGCGGCGCTGCGAGGAGGCGGCGCCAACAATTGGTATCAGAGCCTCGTCGATCCGCATCGGTGGCGACGGCGACGGCGGCACGGCTGACTCGTGGAGGACGAGGTGGAGGTCGCGCGAGGTGGAGGTCGGCGGCGGCGCGATGCCGTTGGTGGCCTGCTGCGGTGCGACGCTACCACAACGACGGTGTGATGCCGTTACAAGGAGAAGACTGGATGGCGGCGTGATGCCGCTGTCATCCGGTTGCGGCGCGAGGCCGTTAGGACAAGGAGACGGCGTGGTGATGGGAGGTGTCTTCCACGTCAAGAGGTGGCTGCGGCGTTCGGCAAGATGGCATGATGGCGCGTGCGTACGTCGGGGCGGAGGTTCATGGGGCACCGGCGGGAGGCTAGGTGCTGCATCATGCGTCCAGGAACACGACGATTGACAGCTGTGCGTCCATGGTGAAGTTGGCTGCTGCTGGCATGTGTCGTGCTCGCCGAAGGCAAGGTGCGACGATGACCCAGTGATGAGGATAGCAGTGGTGGTGCATCAACGGCAAGCTCCATGAGATATGGAGGTCACAGTGGCGGTAGAATCCATGAGATGTGGAGGCCGCAGGTGGTGGCAGACTTCGTGAGATGCGGAGGCCGGTGTAGGTGGCCATGGCTACCATCGCAGGAGGGTTCGTGTGCTTATGGCGAACACAAGTGCAGCGGCAAGGTTTTCGTGGTGACATGCGGCGGCACTGGAAGGAATGCGTCGTCCACGGCAAGGTGATGTTGTGGCAAGAGGGTGTAGGTGATCTGCATAAAAAAATTAGAGGAGTTGACATGGCAAGATTAGGGGGTTGAATGTTAGTTTTAATCTTGTCATGGTCATGTATCTGCATGGGAGATGCTGAGGGCCGTGTGATGCGGCAGCTTGGTGAGATGCCGTTGTGGCGTGAAGCTGCGGTGGTGCATGCATGTACTGGGATATTATCTAGTTAGTTAGTGCATGGTTGGTTGAGGTATGGCCGAGTGATTTGGTCAAGTTAATTAGTACGTGTATGTAGCAGATGGAGGTTGCATGCAGCTGTAATAGTGGAGTAGTTGGACACGTCCTAAACGTGAGCATAGGAAACGGATCATGGAGTTGGCTCCTGGCCGTGCTAGCTGATGTATATAAGTATTGCATTGATTGAATGAAACGGAGGCCGTGAGGGCTAGAGAAAAACATGTAGCCAAGGTGGTCACCAAGGAAGTGCTTGGGGCAAAGCTGTTCGTCTTCCTTGGTGTATGGCGTGTGTGTGTTCTTGTGTTCTTGAGAGAAGAAGATAGAGAGAAACCACAAGAGAGTTTTGTGAGGGAGCTCGAGGTAGAAGAAGAAGCGGCGCTGCGAGGAGGCGGCGCCAACACTGCCATCAAAATATATATTTGACTATGAAATTTCACACGCTTCTACAACAGCTCCTCTAAAAATATTGTAGTTGTTCAAGACTTTCTTTTTAACCTTGTGAATTTTGTATGCATTATTGACATGTCGGCTGGTGAACCCTAGTACCAGGCTCCAAGCCAATCTGATTTGCCACTGCTAGCCTGCTAGCCTGTACAACGACGTCCGCTGCGACTGCGTATTCAAAATTTAAGGGTGGACATCACTCACGTGGTTGGGCACAGATAAGGACCGACGGCGCGGACATATTCATGTACGATTTAGTCCGGCCTCCCGGAGCTCGAGAAATTGCTGCTCTTCTCTTCCTCTTTGCCCTAGAAACAAAGTTAGCAATCCCCTGTTGCCCCTACTAATTTTCTGTGGAGACTTTGTCTCTCCTTAGCACTTCGTTTTCATCTCCCAGGGTGGATCCAATCGTTGCTGGCTAAGCTGCACGAAACTGTCTCCATTGGGGAGTATGGAGGGAGGCTGAAGCATCACCGCTGCCTTGATATGATCAAGGATGGATCCTGAGAGCTTGTACGGCAGCACATGGGCCTATGTAACCTCTTGTTGATCTGGCTTTCATGGAGAATCTGATGATTGTACGGCAGCTTACATGTGTACGTAATCTCTCATTACCCTTGATTCGATGGAGATGCCGACGGCTGGTACCTATGGGCCCCAGACATACGCCATGGAGAGATGATGAGAAGTTTTTTTTAAGGAAAGCGATATATCACGACTTTTATGGGATCGGCTGGTTGTTTTTTCATTGCATTATCTGATTTTTTCCTTTGGGCTCCGTGAGGATACCCAGTCCCATCAAACGAACCCTGAAGAGGGGCACACGTGGGAAAATAGTCATGGACTCTCTTGGTTAAATAATCCAATGGCTGTTAATATCTAATCTGGAGATCCGATGGACAGTAAACCATTCTTTTAAGGATTACCGTGGAGTCTCCATTGGTGCTTCCGATTAGTAAATATAAGATTTTCTTTTCCTAGTTTTCTTCTTGTGTGTTTGATAAACCTTAAGAAAGACAAAAAAATTAGTTAGTTTAATTTCCATGCTTGTAGTAGAAATTAAAATGAAAACCCAAAAAGATTTCTCGTTCTTCTTTTTACTTGTTGGGAGCTTTCCCGTGTAAATAGTTTTATTTTCTTTCCTTTGGGGGTCGAGAGTAGAAGACCATATTGAAAATGTTTAGTGGATCTCATATGCATGATTGTTTATTTAACTTAGAGCCCATATTACTTTGTCTTCTCTCTTGAGTTGAATGATTGCAGATTCCAGCTTAGTCCAATGCACGTGCACTATTATTATTATTGTACACATCGTTCGGTCGTGCAAGTGAAAGGAAATAATGACGCTATATGATGGACTGATTGAGATGAGAAAAACTGGTATGAACTCGACCTCTCTTGTTTTTGTAATTATGATGATTTCATCGTTCCTGATTCAGCTTATTATGAAGTAAACATATTTGCAATGACATTTAGAGATTATAGTTGCTTGTGCCATGCTTGATTAGCTATGAGTTATAATGGTTTACCTTGCGTGCCAACATGCTATTAGAATGATTATGATGTGATATGATGGGATGGTATCCTCCTTTAAATAAATTGAGTGAGTCGACTTGGCACATGTTTACGTGTGTAGTTGAAACAAATCAACATAGTCTTCACGATATTTATGTTCATGGTGGATTATATCCTACTCATGCTTGTACTCGGTGTGAATTAATTTTAATGCATGTTTATAACTGTTGTCGCTCTCTCAGTTGGTCGCTTCCCAGTCTTTTGCTAGCCTTCACCTGTACTAAGCGGGAATGCTGCTTGTGCATCCAAACTCCTTAAACCCCAAAGTTATTCCATATGAGTCCACCATACCTTCCTATATGCAGTATCAACCTGCCGTTCCAAGTAAATTTGTATGTGCCAAACTCCAAACCTTCAAATGAAATTCTGTTTTGTATGCTCGAGCAGCTCATGTTTCAACTAGCGCTGCCTATACCTTCCATGCTAGGTGGGTTATTCTCAAGAGAAATGGACTCCGCTCCTCATGCACGAGAAAGGGCCGGTAACCGGGATGCCCAGTCCCATGATAAAAAAAGATCAAAGCAAATCAATATAATTAAACAAAACTCCCCCAGGGCTGTTGTTAGTTGGAGGCACTCGTTGTTTCGAGCAAGCCATGGATTGATGCTTGTTGGTGGTGGGGGAGTATAAACTTTTACCATTCTGTTTGGGAACTGCCTATAATGCATGTAGTATGGAAGATATTGCCATCTCATAGTTGTTGCGTTGACAGTGAAAGTATGCCGCTCAAAATATTATTCAATCTCTATTTTAAAATCGAGCTCTGGCACCTCTACAAATCCCTGCTTCCCTCTGCGAAGGTCCTATCTATTTACTTTTATGTTGAGTCATCACCCTCTTATTAAAAAGCACCCGCTGGAGAGCACACTGTTATTTGCATGTATTACTATTGGTTTATATTGGGTATGACTTGACTGGATCTCTTCTACCATGAATTGCAATGTTTAGTCAGTCCTTGATCTTTAAAGGTGCTCTGCATTTATGTTTTGCGGTCTCGGAAAGGGCTAGCGAGATACCATTTTGTTATATCATGTTATGATTGTTTTGAGAAAGTGTTGTCATCCGAGTTTTATTATTATGGCTCGCTAGCTGATTATGCCATTGATATGAGTAATTGTGAGACCGAGGTGCTATTGTGAGTATGGTTAGTTCATAATATTTGCTGAAACCTAAATGCTGGCTTTGCATGTTTACAACAACAAGAGCAAACAGAGTTTGTAAAAGTTTTTCTTTATCACTTTCAGTTTATCAACTGAATTGCTTGAGGACAAGCAAAGGTTTAAGCTTGGGGGAGTTGATACATCTCCAACGTATCTACTTTTCCAAACACTTTTGCCCTTGTTTTGGACTCTAACTTGCATGACTTGAATGAAACTAACCCGGACTGACGCTGTTTTCAGCAGAACTGCCATGATGTTGTTTTATGTGTAGAAAACAAAAGTTCTCGGAATGACCCGCAAATCCACGGAGACAACTTTTGGAAAATATAAAAAATACTGGCGAAAAAATCAAGATCAGGGGGCCCACACCCTGTCCACGAGGGTGGGGGGCACGCCCACCCCCTCTAGGCGCGCCCCCCTATCTCGTGGGCCCCCTGGAGCTCCGCCGACCTCAACTCCAAATCCATATATTTCGTCTCGCAGAGAAAAAAATCAGAGAGGAAGTTTCATCGCATTTTATGATATGGAGCCGCCGCCAAGCCCTAATCTCTCTCGGGAGGGCTGATCTGGAGTCCGTTCGGGGCTCCAGAGAGGGGGATTCGTCGCCGTCGTCATCATCAACCATCCTCCATCACCAATTTCATGATGCTCACCGCCGTGCGTGAGTAATTCCATAGTAGGCTTGCTGGACGGTGATGGGTTGGATGAGATTTACCATGTAATCAAGTTAGTTTTGTTAGGGTTTGATCTCTAGTATCCACTATGTTCTGAGATTGATGTTGCTATGACTTTGCTATGCTTAATGCTTGTCTCTAGGGCCCGAGTGCCATGATTTCAGATCTGAACCTATTATGTTTTCATGAATATATGTGTGTTCTTGATCATATCTTGCAAAGTCTATAGTCACCTATTATGTGTTATGATCCGACAACCCCGAAGTGACAATAATCGGGATACTTCTCGGTGATGACCATAGTTTGAGGAGTTCATGTATTCACTATGTGTTAATGCTTTGGTCCGGTTCTCTATTTAAGGGAGGCCTTAATATCCCTTAGTTTCCGCTAGAACCCCGCTGCCACGGGAGGGTAGGACAAAAGATGTCATGCAAGTTCTTTTCCATAAGCACGTATGACTATATTCGGAATACATGCCTACATTACATTGATGAATTGGAGCTAGTTCTGTGTCACCCAATGTTATAGCTATTACATGAGGAATCGCATCCGACATAATTATCCATCACTGATCCAATGCCTACGTGCTTTTCACATCTTGTGCTTCTCTTATTTACTTTTCTGTTGCTACTGTTGCAATTACTACAAAACTATTATCTTTACTTTTGCCACTGTTATCATTACTATCATACTACTTTGCTACTAAATACTTTGCTGCAGATACTAAGTTATCCAGGTGTGGTTGAATTGACAACTCAACTGCTAATACTTAAGAATATTCTTTGGCTCCCCTTGTGTCTAATCAATAAATTTGGGTTGAATACTTTACCCTCGAAAGCTGTTGGGATCCCCTACACTTGTGGGTTATCAATATGTTACTTTCCCGGGATTCGATCGTTGGTATCTTCAGACCTAGTTCAATCTCATTACCGGCAAGTCTCTTTACTTGTTCTGTAATACATTATCCTACAACTAACTCATTAGTCACTTTTCTTGCAAGGCTTCTTATGATGTGTATTACCTAGAGGGCTCAGAGATACCTCTCCGATACTGAAGTGACAAATCCTAATCTCGATCTATGCCAACCCAACAAACACCTTCGGAGATAACTGTAGAACATATTTATAATCACCCAATTACGTTGTGACATTTGATAGCACATAAGGCATTCCTCCGGTATCCAGGAGTTGCATAATCTCACAGTTAGAGGAATATGTATTTGACATGAAGAAAGCACTAGCATTAAAACTGAATTATCATTACGCTAAGCTAACAGATGGGTCTTGTCCATCACATCATTCTCCTAATGATGTGATCCTGTTCATCAAATGACAGCACATGTCTGTGGTTAGGAAACTTAACCAACTTTGATCAACGAGCTAGTCTAGTAGAGGCTTACTAGGGACACAATATTTTGTCTACGTATCCACACATGTATCAAGTTTCCGGTTAATACAATTCTATCATGAATAATAAACATTTATCATGAAATAAATAAATATAAAATAACAACTTCATTATTGCCTCTAGGGCATATTTTCTTCAGTCTCCCACTTGCAATAGAGTCAATAATCTAGTTCACATCACCATGTGATCTAACACCAATAGCTCACATCATCATATGATTAACACCTATAGTTCACATCGCCATGTGACCAATACCCAAAGGTTTACTAGAGTTAACAATCTAGTTCACATCACCATGTGATTAATACCCAAAGAGTACTAAGGTGTGATCATGTTTTGCTTATGAGAGAAGTTTAGTCAATGGGTCTGCCACATTCAGATACATATGTACTTTGTAAATTTCTATGTCTACAATGCTCTGCATGGAACTACTCTAACTAATTGCTCCCACGTTCAATATGTATCTAGATTGAAACTTAGAGTCATCTAGATCAATGTCAAAGCTTGCATCGACGTAACTCTTTATCACCTCCATAACCGAGAAACATTTCCTTAGTCCTCTTTAAGGTAACTAAGGATAATTTTGACCGTTATCCAGTGATCTACTCCTGGATCACTATTGTACCCCCTTGCCAAACTCATGGCAAGGTACACAACAGGTCTGGTACACAACATAGAATACATGATAGAACCTATGGCTGAGGCATAGGGAATGACTTTCATTTTCTCTCTATCTTCTGCAGTTGTAGACTCATTTAGTCTAACTCAATTTCACACCTTGCAACACAGGCGAGAACCCTTTCTTTGACTGATCCATTTTGAACTTCTTCAAAACTTTGTCAAGGTATGTGCTTTGTGAAAAGTCCTATTAAGCATCTTAATCTATCTCTATAGATCTTGATGCCCAATATATAAGCAACTTCACCGATGTCTTTCATTGAAAAACTTTTATTCAAGTATCCTTTTATGCTATCCAGAAATTCTACATCATTTCCAATCAACAATATGTCATCCACATATAATATTAGAAAGTCTGTATAAAACCATATGCCTTGATCACCTCATCAAAGTGCATATTCCAACTCCGAGATGCTTGCACTAGTCTATAGATGGATCGCTGGAGCTTGCACACTTTGTTAGCACCTTTAGAATCGACAAAACCTTCTGGTTGCATCATATACAACTCTTCTTTAAGAAATCCATTAAGGAATACAATTTTGACATCCATTTTCCAGATTTCATAATCATAAAATGCGGCAATTGCTAACATGATTCAGACAGACTTAAGCATTGCTACGGGTGAGAAAGTCTGATAGTAGTCAACTCTTTGAACTTGTCGAAAACCTTTTGCGACAAGTCAAGCTTTGTAGACATTAACATTACCATCAGCATCAATCTTCTTCTTGAAGATCCATTTGTTATCTATGGGTCGCAGATCATCGGGCAAATCCACAAAAGTCCATACTTTGTTCTCATACATGGATCATATCTCAGATTTCATGGCCTCAAGCCATTTATCGAAATCTGGGCTCAGCATAGCTTCTTCATAGTTTGTAGGTTCGTCGTGGACTAGTAACATGACTTTCCAAAATAGGATTACTGTACCACTCTGGTGCGGATTGTGCTCTGGTTGACCTATGAGGTTCAGTAGTAACTTGATTTGAAGTTTCATGATCATCATCATTAGTTTCCTCTCTAGTTGGTGTAGGCACCACGGGAATGGAATTCTATGATGAGTTACTTTCCAAATTGAGATAAGGTACAATTACCTCATCAAGTTCTACTTTCCTCCCACTCACTTTTTTTGAGAGAAACTCCTTCTCTAGAAAGGACCCATTCTCAACAACAAAGATCTTGCCTTTGAATCAGTGATGGAAGGTGTACCCAATTGTTTCCTTAGTGTATCCTATGAAGACGCACTTCTCCGATTTGGGTTCAAGCCTATCAGGCTGAAGCCTTTTGACATAAGTGTCGCAACCCCAAACTTTAAGAAATGACAACTTATGTTTCTTGCCAAACCACAGTTCATACGGTGTCGTCTCAATAGATTTAGACAGTGCCCTATTTAACGTGAATGCAGCTATCTCTAATGCATAACCCTAAAATGATAGTGGTAAATTGGTAAGAGACATCATAGATCACACCATATCTAATAAAGTACGGTTACGACGTTCGAACACACCACTACGCTGTGGTGTTCCAGGTGGCGTGAATTGTGAAACTATTCCACATTGTTTTAAATGAAGACCAAACTCGTAACTCAAATATTCACCTCAGAGATCAGATCGTAGAAACTATATTTTCTTGTTATGATTATTCTCCACTTCACTCTGAAATTCCTTGAACCTTTCAAATGTTTTAGACTTGTGTTTCATTAATTAGATATACCCATACCTACTCAAATCACGTGTGAAGGTCAGAAAATAACGATATCCGCCGCGTGCCTCAACACTCATCGGACCGCATACATCGGTTTGTATTATTTCCAATAAGTCATTAGCTCGCTCCATTGTTCCGGAGAATAGAGTTTTAGTCATCTTGACCATAAGGCATGGTTTGCAAGTAGCAAATGATTCATAATCAGTGATTCCAAAAGCCCATCCACATGGATTTTCTTCATGCACTTTACACCAATATGAAGTAAACGACAGTGCCACAAATATGTTGCACTGTCATTATTAACTTTGCATGTTTTGGCATCAATATTATGAATATGTGTATCACTGTGATCGAGATTCAACAAACCATTCACATTGAGTGTATGACCATAGATGGTTTTATTCATTTAAATAGAACAACAATTATTCTCTGACTTAAATGAATAAGCATATTGCAGTAAACATGATCTAATCATATTCATGCTCAACGAAAACACCAAATAACTTTTATTTATTTAGGTTCAACTCTAATCCCGAAGGTAGAGGGAGTGTGCGATGGTGATCGTATCAACCTTGGAATCACTTCCAACACACATTGTCACCTCACCTTTAACTAGTCTTTGTTTATTCTGCAACTGTTGTTTTGAGTTATTAATCTTAGCAACTGAACCGGTATCAAATACCCAGGGGTTACTACGAACACTAGTAAATTACACATCAATAACATGTATATCAAATATACCTTTGTTCACTTTGCCATCATTCTTATCGGCCAAGTATTTGGGGTAGTTCCGTTTACAGTGACCATTCCCTTTGCAGTAGAAGCACTCAGTTTCAGGCTTGGGTCCAGCTTTGGGCTTCTTCCCGGGAGTGGCAACTTGCTTGCCATTCTTCTTGAAGTTCGCCTTCTTTCCCTTGCCCTTTTCCTTCAAACTAGTGGTATTGTTAACCTCAACACTTTATGCTCCTTCTTGATTTCTACCTCCGCAGCTTTGAGCATTGCAAAGAGCTCAGGAATGGTCTTTTCCATCCCTTGCATATTATAGTTCACCACAAAGCCTTTTTAGCTTGGTGGCAGTGATTGGAGAACTCTGTCAATGACACAATCATATGGAAGATTAACTCCCAGCTGAGTCAAGTGAATATGATATCCAGACATTCTGAGTATGTGTTCACTGACAGAACTGTTCTCCTCCATCTTGCAGCTATAGAACTTGTTGGATACTTCAATCTCTCAACTCGGGCATTTGCTTGAAATATTAACTTCAACTCCTTGAACATCTCATATGGTCCATGATGTTCAAAACGTCTTTGAAGTCCCAATTCTAAGCCGTAAAACATGGCACACTGAACTATCGAGTAGTTATCTTATCGAGCTTGCCAGACTTTCATGCCATCAGCATCTGCTCTTGTAGCAGGCCTTTCACCTAGCGGTGCAGCCAAGACATAATTCTTCTGTGCAACAATGAGGATAAGCCTCAAGTTACAGACCCAGTCTGTGTAGTTGCTACCATCATCTTTCAACTTATCTTTCTCTAGGAATGCATTAAAATTCAAAGGAACGGTAGCACGGGCCATGATACGTCTCCAACGTATCTATAATTTATGAAGTATTCATGCTAATATATTATCATTATTGGATGTTTTACAATCATTTTATAACAACTTTATATCATTTTTGGGGACTAATCTATTGACACAGTGCCCAGTGTCAGTTGTTGTTTTTTGCTTATTTTTTACATCGCATGAAATCAATATCAAACGGAGTCCAAACACCGTGTAACTCTTGGAGGATTTTTTTATGGAGCAGAACAACCAGGATGGGCCCGAGAAAGTAGCACCTGGGGGGTGCCCTGAGGGGGGCACAACCCACCAGGGCGCGCCTGGGCCCCCAGGCGCGCTCAGGTGGGTGCCCAGGCATGCCCTGGTGGGTTCTGCCCACCTCGGTGGCCTCCCGCACCCCCTCTTTGCACTATAAATTCCCAAATATTCCTAAACCCTTTGGGGTAGCCCTAGATCAGAAGTTCTGCCGCTGCAAGTCCTCTGTATCCACGAGATCCAATCTAGACCCCGTTCTGGTACCCTGCCGGAGGGGGAGATCATCACCGGTGGCCATATTCATCATCCTGGCAGCCACCACGATGAGGAAGGAGTAGTCCACCCTCAGGGCTGAGGGTTTGTACCAGTAGCTATGTGTTTGATCTCTCTCTCTCTCTCGTGATCTATATCATGGGCTTTGTTAATATAGTTGAATCATATGATGTTTCTCCCCTCTATACTCTTGTTATCATGAATTGAATCTTTACCCTTCAAAGTTTTGTCTTGTCGGATTGAATATTCAGAGATGAGAACACATGATATATGTCTTGCAATATGAATACTTGAGGTGACAATGAGGTATCTTATTGATTCACTTGATATGTGTTATGGCCTTGAACTGGCGGATTCCCGCGGTGATATTGGGGTAATCTATGCATAGGGGTTGATGCACGTTTTTCTCCGACGGAAACTTTGTGGTCTCTTTATAGTTCTTTGTGTGGATTGAGTATTATGAATATGAATTTGCTTTGGTGTTATTCTAGTATGAAATCTAGGATAGATCAAACGAAAAAAATAGCTTTGTGTTATTTTAGTACAAAATCTTGAATAGATCGAACGGAAAGAATAGCTTTGAGGTGGTTTCGTGACCTACAAACAATTCCTATCTTTTGTTCTCCGCTAATAGGAACTCGGGAGTGATTCTTTATTGCACTTTGAGGGATAACCATATGATTCAACTATGTTAGCATTGTTGAGAGGTTGCACTAGCGAAAGTACGGACCCTAGGCCTCATGTTTAAGCATTGCAACACCGTTTTTGTGCCCATTTACTATTTGCTACCTTGCTGTTTTTGTTTATTCAGATTATAAAAATATATTTCTACCATCCATATTACACTTTTATCACCATCTGTTCGCCGAACTAGTGCACCTATACAATTTGCCATTGTATTGGGTGTGTTGGGGACACAAGAGATTTCTTGTATTTGGTTGCAGGGTCGTTTGAAAGATACCATCTTCATCCTATACCTCTCACGGATTGATAAACCTTAGGCCATCCACTTGAGGGAAAATTGCTACTGTCCTACAAAACTCTGTGCTTGGAGGCCCAACACGTGTCTACAAGAATAAAGTTGCATAGTAGACATCAGGCCATTGATCTACAACATAGATAGGCAAAAACTATCAGGACTCAGTTCATGATAAATTAAGTTCAATTAATCATATTACTTAAGAACTCCCACTTAGATAGACATCCATTGATGACCCACAAGTATATAGGGTCAATTGTAGCCTTTTCGATAAGTAAGAGTGTCGAACCCAACGAGGAGCAAAAGGAAATGATAAGTGGTTTCCAGCAAGGTAATGTCTACAAATGCTGAAATTGTAAATAGCGGAGCATTTTGATAGCAAGATAATTTGTAACGAGCAAGTAACGATAGTAGTAACAAAAGTGAAGCAAGGTAGCCCAATCCTTTTGAGGCGAAGGACGGGCCCAAATGGTCTCTTATGATAAGAAAAGTATTCTTGAGGGTACACGGGAATTTCATCTAGTCACTTTCATCATGTTGGCTTAATTCATGTTCGCTAATTTGATAATTTGATATGTGGGTGGACTGGTGCTTATGTGTTGTTCTTACTTGAACAAACCTCCCACTTATGATTAACCCTCTCGCAAGCATCCGCAACTACGAGAAAAGTATTAAGAATAAATTCTAACCATATCATTAAATTTTTGGATCCAATCGACCCCTTACGGAATAGCGCATACACTACAAGAAATATGTCAACTTGTGACCACCACTATTGGTCACTGAAAGGTCATAGTTTTTCATTTGCGACCTTTTTGTGACCAAAAATAGAAGGTCAAAAGCTGGCGGTCGTAAACTGAAATTAGTGACCTTCTTTGTGATATGTAAAAGGTCGTTGGTTCCATGACCAAATTTTTGGTTACAAGCAACCTCCCCAGACCACGTAGGCATCCAGCATGGCAAGATGATGTGGCACAAGAATCATCCCGGTACGATTCAGTGTTTTACATGGGCCGAGCCCAACAATTCAGCCTATTTGTGTTTTTTTCTATCTGTCAATTTTTGGTTGGGTTCATGGGCCAAGCCCAATATTGCAGCCTTTTTATTTTCTAGGCATTCGGCCTTTTTGCTTCCATTTCTTATTTGGGCCTTTTTACAATCCATTTTGGACCAGGTCCCAGGTCATCCAATTAGGTCCCACTTGTCAGTTTTCTTTTGTTTCTTTCCTAATTTAAAGGATCCACTAGTGAAATGGGACCAGGTGTGTTGTTTAGGTGCCACACGTAAATTCTCTATTTGTGCAACAACCAATAACTTGATTCAAACAGAGCCAATAACACATAAATTTTCAAGCGACAGCCAAATCATGGCAGGTACTTTACAATCACAGCAGTACAAATCAGGTATTGAAAAATAAAATACAGCCAATAACACATAAAATCCAAGGAGGTAAAACACATTTTGGGTGCAAGTTTTCTTTAGGATTCTTCTCCTGTAGTTCCTTGTACAACAACTTTTGACGAATTAAGGCCAAAATCTGTGAGTTATAAATCAGAAAAGTTAGGAATATAATCAAGTGAAGCCGTGCATGTAACACTCTCCTAACAATGAAAAATAGCTGCAGAATTTGAGATCTAATAAGAAACCATGCATATAGCATTCTCATAACAGCAAAACTGAGGTATATTTGGGAAGGAAAAATGACAAGTATCAACCCAGTGCAAGATAACGGAGCAACTATGTCAAAGTTATTCAGATTTCATGATATGTGAGTCACATTATACATGCATCAAGCATCAGGCGACCAAGCAAACTGTTCTGGAATGGATATAAAACAAGCATGTATTGACCATCCTACTGGTAGCAAGTACATAAAGGTAAACTGTGTAGTAGACAACAGTGCATATAACATTCACTTTTTGTTAAACTGACGAGACTAAACAATTAGCACGATTTCAGAAATGATCAAACTGTGTAGTAGACAGACATATCATGTGACTGCTGCAGACTAAACCTTTTTTTATTCACACATGCCTGCTTGAATACAAGCACAAGCAGGACCGAACAGAGACAATAGAGACAATATGAATATGCATGGCACACGTGCAGGTCCTGGTTACTGGCTACACATGTAACACCAATAAAATGGATAGAACAATAACACGAACAACTCCAAATTACACACAAAGCTCTATCTATAGTGCCAGCAATGGATAAAATCATGCACACAGTATAATTCTGACTATAATATAACCAGAGAACTAAAGATTCTACATACTTAGAACTCAACTAATAAGTGAGAATGAGCTGATTGTATGCAAACAATCTTTTTTTATTTGTTTATATTACTAAAACAGACATATCTTCCTTTATGTGAAGAAGTCTGCTTCCTTCTTTAGTTAGTAGTAATCGTTCCATGCAAATCAACCGTGTGTGTATGCTTGATCATGGTTTGGAGATTACACGCATAGAGGAACATAATCCTAAAGAAAATAGCATCAAACAGCGGTGGGTGCTCAACCTATTTTCCATACACAAGCAACACTTAAACCATAGCATGTGCATATACTTGTGTCACATTAGGGGGTTCAGAATGTACACAGTATATTCTAACATATTGGTGTGAGCACTTAAACCATAGCATGTGCATCGCCCTGTTGGTCAGCCTCTGGTACCTGGCCACAGTTCACAAACTTGGTGTGAGCATTTTGATGACATTAGCATGCAGTACAAGCAAAGATAGCATGACTGAACCTTACATAGTAAAAACTTGCAAGTAAATAAGAACAACAATGCTAGAAGATAAAATAGTGCATTATCTTGGAGTGTCACCAGCAGCAAGATAGCACTACTCCTATAGTACTCTAGGAAGAAAAATAAAGTATATAATACACAGGCAAGGCAGACTTGGTGCTAATAGAATACAAGAGCAAGGAGTAGCACAGTAATTAACAAAGAGAGCAGAGCAGAGCGAAAGGATCTGCTCTGCTTTGGTGCCTTTGTAACAGTAATAAACAGAGGATGAACACTACTCTACTCTGCTTTGGTGCCTTTGAGGCCTAAAAGTGTAACCCCCCCCCCACACACACACACACCCCTAAAAAAATCTGGAACTCAACTATGCTAATAATCATTTGCTAGCAGGATATCAAAAAAGTATATTAATTTACTATGCTAAGCCACTTGCACAGAAAAAAATCATCTAGTAATTTTGGATGAACATGCAAAGTTGCAATAATTAGTCAAATATATGGTGTTTATGAACTTGCAAAGTTGCAATAATCTACATTACCATATTATGCTTAGCCAGTTCATACTGACTAAAAATAAATCAAGCATTTCATAGTAATATATTCCACTAATGTTCCTCAAATGGTTAATTAGTCAGAGATGGCAAAGCAATTGCAGATTCCCCATCATTTAACTACTTGCACTGTTGTGATAGCCAGCAACATTTCAAGTGCAGATTGAACTCGCAAGGTTTGACGAATCTAAGAGCCAACATACACAGCAATGGCCACAAGAGCCAGTCGTAACCCAGTTTTGAAGATCTTCCTCCCCCACCTCAGATCTTTGCACACATGTTCGTTCACAGCAACCCAGTCGAAACAAAAGTATTAGGACGGCACACTGAGATCCAAACTCGAAATGCTGGGAGGGAGGAAGAGAGGGGGCGCTGTGAGGAGGAGTGGAGGGACTGACCTCATTCGCTGAACCCTAGCTGATCTGGAGGGGGCGCTGTGACGACGCTGACGAGCATGGCTGGCAGGATGCCGAAGCAGATGCTGCAGCTCCGAGGCGGGCGTCGTGGTGTTCGTGCCATGGGCCGGGCGCGCGAGGACACTCGGGCTCCTCCCGCTTCTCCTCCAAGGCCTCCTCCGTGCGCTGCTCCCACGCCAGCCCTGCATGCCACCCAAGGAGAGGATAGGAACGCGTCTGTTAGGAACCATGGGCGAGGGAGGGGAGGCGTGGGAGAGGGAGGGAGGGAGGGAAATGCACTACAGGAGACCTGAGGATCCCGTTGACATCGTCGCCGTCCTGATTGCTGGAGACCCGTGGCTGGCGTGTAGCGTCGCAACCGCAAACACTAAGCAGACCACGCGCGCGCCATGGTCCGGCCAGCTCGACGGAGTGGCGCACATCGAAGCAGCATGCGCGCGCCGGCGAGAAGGCCTGCCGTGACGCCATGGCCGAGAAGGAGGCTGGGGCTGCGCGTGGACTGGTGGATGTGTGCGATGAATGGTGCGGTGGTGGTGGGTATCTCGATCGGATCTGGAGAATGGGAAAGCAGGGGCGGGGGCGGCGGCGACGGCGGCGGCGGCGGGAATTGCGGGAGGGGGAGGAAGGCGGGGGCGGCGGCGGTGGGAATCGCGGAGGCAGAGGAAGGCGGGGGCGGCGGGTGGGTGGGTGGGTTAGGGTTTGGGCTTCACCGTTGATGTGTGTGTGATGGATGGTTCATATCGCGTCCGACTGGGCGATCCGCGTGAACATGGTTCCTCGCTTCTCATTGGCTAGTTGTCTCGCGGTGGAATCTTTAAATTTTGGACCCAAATCACCGACTTTTAAATAAAAGACTACAAATTTGTGTTGTAAAAATGGGCCACATCCTTTTTTCAAAAATATTAGTCCACAATTTATGTACAATTAACTAAAAATAATAATGTCAAGATGTTTCCATCCACCTCTCATATCTATCTATTACAGAAAAAAGAAAAATCTAACTGTTTATTTAATGGATTAGAAAATCACAACCATTTATTATGCCAGTCAATGTCGACGACGACGAAAGGATCGGATGCTCAGGTCACCCCTCCCCCCACACACACGCACGCAAAGGGTTTTCGAGTGCCCGAAAAGTTCATTTTCCATTTTTCGAGTACCCGAAAAGAGTTTTTTTTGTGTAGGACCTACCAAATATTGGTTGCAAAATTGGACCATATTTTCTAAAATAGTAGGCCATATTTAATGCATAGTTGATCAAATAGTTGGGTGTCAAAAGTTTTTGATCCACCTCTCATGAAAAAGACAAATTTCTACTAATTCAGGTGAAAACAGGTCAAATTTGAACTGCAGCTGCCTCATAGTTTACTCTTTATTTTTCCCAAAAATCATTTTTAGGTACAAAAATGTCTATTCAATCGGAGAAACACCAAAAAAATTCCAAGAATCAACCACTATCTAGGAACGGTCAAGCTCGTCGTTTTGACCGCATTTTGAATTGGGCATAAAAAATTCAAAAAAAATCAAAAAATTGGAAAACCTTCGCATTGTGTCATCATATGTCACAAAGTTTTCAGAAAAAGTAATAAACTTGTAATACGACAATTTTTAAAAAAAAGTGTTCTCAGAAATGAGCTATCATGTGTGGAGATCAATGGCTTTCAAGCCAAATGATCAATCATATGGCCACATTCATGGCATACTTTGTTCAAACGACCTCATATTGTGCACAAGGGTGCATATTGGAATGGCAAACAATGTTGTGTAAGGAAGTTTTCATTTTCTTTGGACAAAAAAATCATTTTCCATTTTCCGAGTGCCCAAAATGAGGTTTTTTGTGAAGGACCTACAATAAATTTGTTGAAAATTTGTACCAAATCATTTTTCTAAAATACCAGGTCATATTTAATGCACGATTGACCAAATGGTTGGTGTCAAAAGTTTTGATCCACCTCTCGTGAAAAAGACAAATTCCCATCGATTTAGAAGGAAGCAGGTCAAATTTGATCTGCAGCTGCCTCATAGTTTGCTCTTTATTTTTTCCAAAAATCATTTCTAGGTACATAAGTATCTATTTAATCAGAGAAACATCAAAAGTTTCCCAAGATTAAACCACTAGCTAGGAACGGTCAAGCCCGCCGTTTTGAACGCATTTTGAAACGGGCATAAAAATTCAAAAAAAATCAAAAAAATTGGAAAACCTTCGCATTGTGTCATTATATATGAACAAGTTTCCAGGAAAAATAATAAACTTGTAATACAGAAATTATTTTAGAAAAGGTGTTCTCAGAAATGAGCTATCACACGTGAAGATTCTTGGGTTTCAAGCCAAATGATCAATCTTATGGCCACATTCGTGTCATAGTTTGTTCAAATGATCTCATATTGTGCAGAAGTGTGCATCTTGGAATTCCAAACAATGTTGCCTAAGGGAGTTTTCATTTTCTTTGCACGGAAAATTCATTTTCCATTTTCCGAGTAGTTGAGTTTTTTTTGTGAAGGACCTACAATAAATTTGTTGCAAAATTGGACCAAATCAATTTTCAAAAATATTAGGCCATATTTAATGCACAATTGACCTAATGGTTGGGTGTAAAAAGTTTTGATCCACCTCTGGTGAAAAAGACAAATTTCCACCGATTCAGCAGGAAGCGGGTCAAATTTGAACTGCAGCTACCTCATACTTTTCTCTTTATTTTTTCCCAAAAATCATTTTTAGCTAAAAAAAACTATCTATTTAATCAGAGAAACACCAAAAAAATTCCAAGATTCAACCACTAGCTATGAACGGTCATGCCCGCCATTTTGACCGCATTTTGAAACGGGCATAAAAATTCAAAAAAAAATCGAAAAATTGGAGAACCTTCGCATTGTGTCATTATATATGAAGAAGTTTCTAGGAAAAATAATAAACTTGTAATACGGAAATTATTTTAAAAAAGTGTTCTCAGAAATGAGCTATCACGCGTGAAGATTCATGGGTTCCAAGCCAAATGATCAATCTTATGGCCACACTCGTGGCATAGTTTGTTCAAATGATCTCATATTGTGCACAAGTGTGCATCTTGGAATTCCAAACAATGTTGCCTAAGGGAGTTTTCATTTTCTTTGCACGAAAAATTCATTTTCCATTTTCCGAGTGCCCGAGTTGAGTTTTTTTTGTGAAGGACCTACCATATATTTGTTGCAAAATTGGACCAAATCAATTTTAAAAAATATTAGGCCATATTTAATGCACAATTGACCAAATGGTTGGGTGTAAAAAGTTTTGATCCACCTCTGGTGAAAAAGACAATTTTCCACCGATTCAGTAGGAAGCGTGTCAAATTTGAACTGCACCTACCTCATACTTTTCTCTTTATTTTTTTCCAAAAATCATTTATAGGTAAAAAAACTATCTATTTAATCAGAGAAACACCAAAAAAATTCTAAGATTCAACCACTAGCTATGAACGGTCATGCCCGCCATTTTGACCGCATTTTGAAACAGGCATAAAAAATTCAAAAAAAATCAAAAAATTGGAAAACCTTCACATTGTGTCATTATATATGAACAAGTTACTAGGAAAAATAATAAACTTGTAATACGGAAATTATTTTAAAAAAGTGTTCTCAGAAATGAGCTATGAGGCGTGAAGATTCATGGGTTTCAAGCCAAATGATCAATCTTATGACCACATTCGTGGCATAGTTTGTACAAATGATCTCATATTGTGCACAAGTGTGCATCTTGGAATTCCAAACAATGTTGCCTAAGGAAGTTTTCATTTTCTTTTCACGGAAAATACATTTTCCTTTTTCCAAGTGCCAGAAATGAGTTTTTTTTGTGAAGGACCTACCAGATATTTCTTGCAAAATTGGACCTAATCAATTTTATAAAATACTAGTCCATATTTAATGCACAATTGACAAAATAGTTGGGTGTCAAAAGTTTTGATCCACCTCTGGTGAAAAAGACAAATTCCCGTCGATTCAGTTGGAAGCGGGTCAAATTTGAACTGCAGGTGCCTCATAGTTTGCTCTTTATTTTTTCCAAAAATCATTTCTAGGTAAATAATTATCTATTTAATCAGAAATACACGGTTTCATGGCGATACATCGAGGTTTGGACGGTGTCCGAGGGCCCCAACTCTAGAGCGCATAAGCTCGCATGCCCGCCGCGTGGTCACCGCGTGACCGTGGCGTTGCCATGCGTTCTGGGCGGCCTAGGCATATCTAGTGGGTTGGGCACTCCCCATGTAGGTGCTAGGAAGAAAATTATAACATAAGATTCTCATGAGGAGACCGAACTATGCTCAAACATGAATTAGCAGCCAAGTGTTTGATTAGCGGTACGGGAAATGCGCATGGCCAATGGGCGTGAATTTTGGCTGAGGATGATCATATACTAAGAAGAATGTCTTCACAAATTTTTAGGGAAATCAAGAATATATAAATAACACTTCCTTCACAAAGTGCTGCTCCGAACAGAATAGGGAAATGCATATTGTTGAGTTATTTTTGAACTAGGCAAGGAAGATTTTTGACATATTTGATGACGATATGATCCAAACAATTTATGAGAATTTTTTGGGAATTTTTGGAATAACAGAAATATAGGTTGCTTCACAACCTAGGGCAAAAATTGACACATGGACATGACACATAGGCAAAACTGATGAGGTGGTGCCTAGTCATAGCAATAAGTACTAATGCATCCACGTTCACAACCTCATGACCATTTATATTGGTCGTAATCAGGTAGAAATAAGGTCATGGACCACTCTTGACTGCTTTTATGACCATTTGGTCTAAGGCAATTCAGGGTTTGAGCCCTTCCAAGCGAAATGGCTGTGGATTTACGACCAATTCAGCTAGGGTCACTAAGAGAAGGTCACTAGTTGACATATTTTTTGTAGTGATAAACTGGGGTTTAAGCTTCTGTCACTCTCGCAACCCATCATCTAATAACTACTCCATAATGCATTCCCTTAGGCCCAAATATGGTGAAGCGTCATGTTGTCGACTTTCACATGACACCACTAAGGGAATCACAACATACATATCGTCAAAATATCGAACACATATCAAGTTCACATGGTTACTTGCAACATGATTTCTCCCGTGACCTCAAGAACGAAACTAACTGCTCATAAATGATAATCATGCTCAAGATCAGAGGGGTATTAAGTAGCATAATGGATCTGAACATATAATATTCCACCAAATAAACCATATAGTAATCCACTATGAGATGTAATCAACTCTACTAGTCACCCACAAGTAGCAATCTATAGTTCTGGTACAAAGACTGAACACAAGAGATGTACTAGGGTTTGAGAGGAGTTGGTGTTGTTGAAGATGTTGATGAAGATAACCCTCCCCAAGATGGGAGAGTTGTTGGTGATGATGATGGAGATGATTTCCCCGTCCGGGAGAGAAGTTCCCCGGGCGGAATCGCTCCACCAGAGGGCAAAAGTGCTCCTGCCCAAGTTTTGCCTCGAGACGGTGGCGCTTCATCCCGAAAGTCCTATCCTCAATTTTTCTAGGTCAAAATGACTTATATACCAGAAGACGAGCACTAGAGGTGGGCCGAGGGGGGCAGCACCCACCAGGGCGCGCCTAGGCCTCCTGGCACGTGTAGGTGGGTTGTGCCCACCTGGTGCCCCCCTTTGGTACTTATTTGCTCCAGTATTTATTAAATATTCCATCAAAAATCCTCGTGAAGTTTTAGCTCATTTGGAGTTGTGCAGAATAGGTAGCTTGACGTAGCTTTTTCAGGTCCAGATTTCCAGCTGCCAGAATTCTTCCCCTTTGTATATACCTTACATATTATGAGGGAAAAGGCATTAGAATTACTCCAAAAAGCATTATTATACAATAAAACAACATAAATAACATTAGGAAAACATGATGCAAAATGGACGCATCATCCCTCAAGTCATCTAAATGATACGTGATCCAAATCAACTAAACCATGTCCGATCATCACGTAAGATGGAGTAGTCTTCAGTGGTGAAAATCTCTATGTTGATCATATCTACTATATGATTCACGTTCCACCTTTCGGTCTCTAGTGTTCCGTGGCCATGTCTGTACATGCTAGGCTCGTCAAGTTTAACCCGAGTATTCTGCATGTGGAAAACTGTCTTGCACCCGTTGTATGTGAACGTAGAGCCTATCACACCCGATCACCACATGGTGTCTCAGCATGAAGAACTGTGGTGCATACTCAGGGAGAATACTTATACCTTGAAATTTAGTTAAGGGATCATCTTATAATCTACCGCTGTACTAAGCAAAATAAGATGCATAAACATAAACATCACATGCAATCAAATAAGTGACATGATATGGCCATCATCATCTTGTGCTTTTGATTTTCATCTCCAAAGCATTGTCATGATCTCCATTGTCACCGGATCGACACCTTGATCTCCATCGTTGCGTCGTGGTCGTCTCGCCAACTATTGCTTCTACAACTATCGCTACCGCTTAGTGATAAAGTAAAGCAATTACATGGCATTTGCATTTCATACAATAAAGCGACAACCATAAGGCTCCCAACAGTTGCCGATAAATTTTACAAAACATGATCATCTCATACAACAACGTATATCACATCATGTCTTGACCATATCACATCACAGCATGCGGTGCAAAAACAAGTTAGACGTCCTCTACTTTGTTGTTGCAAGTTTTACGTGGCTGCTACGGGCTTCTAGCAAGAACCGTTCTTACCTACGGCACAAAACGACAATGGTGATTTATCAAGTTTGCTGTTTTAACCTTCAACAAGGATCGGCTGCAGTAAAATTCGATTCAACTAAAGTAGGAGAAACAGACACCCGCCAGCCACCTTTATGCAAAACTAGTTGCATGTATGTCGGTGGAACCGGTCTCATGAACATGGTCATGTAAGGTTGGTCCGGGCCGCTTCATCCAACAATACCGCCGAATCAAAATAAGACATCGGTGGTAAGCAGTATGACGATCACCGCCCACAACTCTTTATGTTCTACTCGTGCATATCATCTATGCATAGACCTGGCTCGGAAGCCACTGTTGGGGAACGTAGCATGCAATCTAAAAAGAATTCCTACGCTGACGCAAGATCTATCTAGGAGATGCATGGCAACGAGAGGGGGAGAGATCTTCATACCCTTGAAGATCGCTAAGTGGAAGCGTTTGTCAACGTGGTTTATGTAGTCATACACCTTCATGATCCATCCCGATCAAGTATAGAACGTACGGCACCTCCGTGTTCAGCACACGTTCAACTCAATCACATCCTCGCCTTCTTGATCCAGCAAGACGGGCGAAGTAGTAGATGAGTTCAGGCAGCACGACGGCGTGGGGATGGTGTTGGTGAAGAACAATCTCCGTAGGGCTTCGCCTAGGCACTACAGAAACTATGACAGAGGATAAACTAGAGGGGACGGGGTTGCCGGCACATGGCTTGGTGAATCTTGATGTGTCCTTGGTGCTAAGCCTGCCCCTCTATTTATATGTCGAGCCCTGGGGTCGAAACTTGGAGCAAAAGCCTCCTCAAAGTCGGTTTTTCCCAAAATGCAAGAGTCCCACTTGGACTCCAAGACCAAACGCCACAATCCTTGGCGTCTAGCCCAGACGCCATGGGCCTCGGCATTTGGCATAGGGCCAGACGCCAAGGTCTCCGGCGTTTGGCCTCTGACCTCCGTAAAACTTTCTATTGCACCGACCTATAGCTTCGTGGGCCTGACCAGTAGCGTAGCCAGGGCTGGGCACGTCCCGGGCCATCCCAGTAGCTACAGTTCCTACGATGGCTACAGTGCCTAAGATAGCTACAGTATACGAAGGATTGTAGAGCCACGTCCAGGCCATGGCCCTAGTAGCTTGGGGCCTAGCTACGCCCCTGGGCCTGACCCCTTGGCCTAACCATATCATCCAATATATGAATCTTTACCTCCGGACTATTCCGGATGTCATGTCCATGAACTCATCCAGGACTCCGAACAACATTCAGTCACCATCATACATAACTTATATAATACTATATTGTCAATGAACGTTAAGCATGCGGACCCTACGGGTTTGAGAACTATGTGGACATGACCAAGACACCTCTCAGGTCAATAACCAATAGCAGGACCTGGATGCCCATATTGGCTCCTACATATTCTACGAAGATCTTTATCGGTCGAACCTTATGACAACATACGTAATTCCATTTGTCTATCGGTATGTTACTTGCCCAAGATTCGATCGTCGGTATCTTCATACCTAGTTCAATCTCGTTACCGACAAGTCTCTTTGCTCGTTCCTTAATACATCATCCTGCAACTAACTCATTAGTCACTTTGCTTGCAAGACTTCTTATGATGTGTATTAACGAGAGGGCCCAGAGATACCTCTCCGATACTCGGAGTGACAAATCCTAATCTCGATCAATGCCAACCCAACAAACACCTTCGGAGATACCTATAGAGCATCTTTATAATAACTCAGTTACATTGTGACGTTTGATAGCACACAAGGCATTCCTCCGGTATCCGGGAGTTGCATAATCTCACAGACAGAGGAATATGTATTTGACATGAAGAAAGCAATAACATTAAAACTGAACGATCATTATGCTAAGCTAACGGATGGGTCTTGTCCATCACATCATTCTCCTAATGATGTGATCCCGTTCATCAAATGACAACACATGTCTATGGTTAGGAAACTTAACCATGTTTGATCAACGAGCTAGTCTAGGGACAGTATTTTGTCTATGTATCCAAACATGTATCAAGTTTCCGGTTAATACAATTATAGCATGAATAATAAATATTTATCATGAAACAAGGAAATATAACAACTTCATTATTGCCTTTAGGGAAAATTTCCTTCACGGAGATGCTTCTCACAACCGGCATCTGAATCCACTCCATTCAGTCGTTCCTGAGCTTCTTGACAATTCCTCGTGATGGAGATGGTGACTATAGCTCCGCAGAGTGACATGTGGCGGCGTCCAATGTGTGTGCGCACGGAAATACTATTTAAGAGGGTCGTTTGTGGGATGTTATTTAAAAGGGTCTATTTTTCTAAAGAATTTGTTATTCTTTTCTTTCTATACAAGATTTTGCACCTTCATAGAGTTTATGTTTCATTTTTGTTAATTGTGAATGGTATTGCTTGAATTTCCTTTGAACTAATTGAATTCCATCGAAGAAAGGCCATCATGATTGTCTTGCATTATTTATGAGATTACATCAAATAAATAGGTCCATCGATCCTATATGATGTTTCTTATAATTAAAACAAAATACATCTAACTCTTGCATCATATGATTTGCTTCTCTTTGGAAGTGATTTAAGTTGGCCTTCCCACTTGATGTCAAAACTTAAGCATGCTAGGGAATCACGTTGGTCAATGAAACAAATCCAGCGATCGGGGGATGGAGCGGAGGAGCAAACTGCGATCGAGCGAGCGCTCGTCTATAATGCCCCGGTCCAAACTCCATCTACGTGGGTGCTTAAGGCCGAGCTCCAACATTTGTGGCTGAATCTCTGGGAAGCTCGCTCCAGGCCCCAAACCAAAAAGACCCCTAACCCGAGCACTGGTTACCGCACGTCAACAGTAGCAACCCCTCATGTGTAAGAACCCTAGATTTTTTTCCCCAAATTCGTAAGTACCCTAATTCTGCAATTAGGAATGTTTTCCCCCAAATCAAGCACTGATGTACACGATTTGAAAAGAATGAGGAGAATCCTCACCTAACGCGCCGCGTACTCGCCTCTTCCCTTCGGGGCCCGCGCAGCGCCCACCGTTGCGCGAGGGCGAGGACGCCGCGACGCCGCCGTCCTCGGGACGACGCGCGGAACGAAGTGGCGCCGCCGCCGCTGCCGCTCAAATGGACGCGCCCTTGTTTGGCCGACGCCGAGCAAGTCGCCGTCGTTCCTCATGCCGCGGTGGCCGGCGTCCCTCCACCCTCCTTGATGCGCCATGTGCACGGACGCTGGGGCCACGCTCGACGGGGGAGCGCGCGGGATTCATCCTGCTGCACGCTCCTCCGGCGAGCGCAGCCGCCGCGCCGCCATGGCCGGCGCGCCTCGAGCCGCCGTCGAACGCCATCGCCGCTCCCTGTCAAGCGTGAAATGCGGGGGGTCGAGGGGGAAATGAGCTAGGGTTCTGGCCGGGCGGCTGTTTTGTTCCAGCCGCGATCGACGCGGACCGTCGATTCCAATCGGACGGCCGGCAGCATCGCTCGGCTCCGCGCTGGGCCGGCGGACGCCAATGGGCCGATTCCGGCTGTGGGCTGCGGCCCAGGTTATGTCAGTCCAGCGAAAACACACACACAAAAAAAAAATTCTGGGCTGGGCCGTTTTACGTGTAGCTGTGAGGTATTTTGGGCCAAAATCACTGTCGCGATTTTCTGTTTTTCCAGTGCGTTTAAGTTAATAAATATTATGATTTGCACTGCTTAAACCAGAAAATGCGTAAAAATGTAATAAACACATTATTATTCTGGGTAAAATTGAACCAACGAGATATTTTATTCAGGATTTATTATGTGTTTTTGGATGATGAAGTTTTTTTTAGACATCAAATAATGATAATGTTTTTTTTATGTTGATGTTTAAATTAAGAATGAAATGACTCTAATTTTAATTCGGACCAACGTTGTTTTATTATTATGAGTCATCCTCTATGATATTTTAAATCCATGTTTTTTCTGGCCAACGGTGTTTTGACATGGAGTTGAAATTAAATACTTGGCATGTTTGTTTATTTACCAACGTAAATTTATAATCATGCAACTTTACTTATGAACTTTTATGATGATTTCAGCTTCCGCTCCATTCCGGTCCGACACGATCGAACCACTTACGGGGAGTAACTTCCCTCGTTGGAAGTCCCAAGTCGAATTATGTTTGGGTTGTAATGAATTTGACTATGCCTTGAGGGAAGAAAAACCTGTGGCACCTGTGGCGGGTGTCACAGGGTATGCAGAACTCAAGAAGGAGTATGATGTTAAGATGGAAAAGTGGAATAAGTCCAACCATATTGCGCTTCTCATCATGAAAGCGACAATATCGCCGGACATTTCTGAAGCACTCCCTAAGAAAGATACTGCTAAAGATTTCCTCACTGAAATGGAGGAGCAATTTAAAGGCTCCGACAAAGTGTATGCTCATGAGCTTTTTGCTAAACTTCTTCAGAAATACACTATTGACGGAAATGTTAGGCAGCACATATTGAGGGTGGTAAATGCTTTCACCAAGCTTAAGGCTTTGGAGTGTTCTTTAAGTGAAGCCCTTCTTGTCATAATTATTCTTGAGTCTCTTCCTAAAGAGTTTGAACAATTTAAGGTCAACTATAACTCTCTAAAGGAAAAATGGCCACTCTCTGAGATGACCGCAAGGATCGTCCAGGAGGAAGAAAGGATCATGAGGCAGAAAAAAGACCATGTCTTTCATGTTGGCTCTAACAAGAGAAAGCATGACGGACAAGGTTTCCCTAAGCCTCAGAAAAGGCAAGTCAAGAAAGAAGGCACTAAGCCATTCAACCCTAAGGCATTCAAGGGTAAAGAAGCCGGTGGTTCTTCTTCTGCTCCTAGCAGCTCCGCTGCTGGAGAAAATGCTTGTAACTTCTGCAAAGAAGAGGGACACTATCAAAGGGACTGCCCAGGCTTTCTAAAATGGATGAACAAAAGAGGTATTGATGAAATTACTTTTGTAGATGAATCACTTTATGTTGATTTTTCAATAATTTCATGGTGGATTGATTCAGGGGCAACCACTCACGTTGCTAACTCTATGCAGGGATTCGATACGATCCAAACCATAAGAGGAGCAACAAGAAAGCTTAAGGTTGCGAACGGAGTTGAGGCCGATGTTGAAGCTGTGGGATCTCTCACGTTGGAGCTACACACTGGCCACACTCTTAGATTGAATAATGTTATTTATGTGCCTACCTTAAGTAGGAATTTGATTTCAGTTTCTCGTTTAGATGATGATATGTATGAGTGCCATTTTGGCAAGAAACAATTTGTTTTGATCAAATGTAATAAGAATGTAGGCATCGGTGTTAGACGAGGCCAACTATACATGTTATCTCTTCATAATAATTCAGTTATGCATGTGAGTGATGAAATTAATGTTGAGAAGAAATGGAAAGGAGTAAGTAATTCTCAGATGGAACGCTTAGTTAAAAATGAAATACTCCTCCCATTAGACTTCTCAGATGCAGACAAATGTGTCGACTGCATTAAAGGAAAATTTGCAAAAACAATTAAGAAAGGAGCAGTTAGAGCCACAAGGGTTTTAGAATTAATTCACACCGACATATGTGGACCCCTTAATATTAAGTCTGTAGATGGTTTTGATTCATTCATTACATTCACAGATGACTTTTCCCGCTATGGGTATATTTATCCCATACGTGACCGATCGGAAGCTTTGGAGAAATTCAAAGTCTATAAAGCGGAGGTTGAAAATCAACTGAACGCAAAAATCAAAGTTGTACGGTCTGATCGCGGGGGAGAGTATTATGGTAGGCATGCTCCTTATGGGCAGATTCCTGGACCTTTTGCCAAGTTCTTATCTGAAAATGGAATCATTGCTCAGTACTCAATGCCTGGTGAACCACAACAAAATGGTGTGGCCGAGCGCCGCAACCGCACCCTTATGGATATGGTGCGAAGCATGCTTAGTCACTCGAGTTTACCAGTAAGCCTTTGGATAGAGGCATTAAAGACAGCTGCACACATACTAAATCTTGCTCCAACTAAGTCAGCACATAACACACCTTACGAGATGTGGGCGGGAAAGAAACCGAGCTTGAATTACTTATGGGTGTGGGGTTGCCCTGCTGAAGCTAAAGTTTTCAATCCACAACTTAAGAAATTGGATCCAAAAACAGTTAGTTGTTTCTTCGTAGGATACCCTCATAGGGGAAAGGGATATCGTTTTTATTGTCCAAATCACACCACCAAGTTTGTGAAGACTAGACAAGCGGTATTTTTTGAGGATAATGAGATCACAAATTTAAGGGAGATCGATCTTGAGGAGAAGCGGGTTTGTGTACCATCCCCGACTATCCAAGAGATTGTTTTTCCAATACGAAGAAATGTGACATCTGATGATCCTGAATCTCACGGTTCAGTCTCTCAGTCGAATGGTGATCCAGAAACTAATAATGAGAATCCAAACACAAATGAGGATCTCCGAGAAAATAATGAAAATGATGATGTTCTACCACCACCTCCGCCCATGGGTAGACCACGGCGTGAGAGGAAGAAAGCCATATCAGATGATTATATAACCTTTTTGATGGAGGACATGAATGATATGGGAAAGATGGAGGATCCAACCTCATATAAGGAAGCCATTAAAAGCGAAAATTCGTCCAAATGGTTGGTTGCCATGGAAGACGAGTTGAAATCTATGGGCTCAAACGATGTATGGGACTTAGTAGAAGTTCCCGATGGAGCTAAGAAAGTAGGCTGCAAGTGGGTCTACAAAACCAAGTATGATTCCAAAGGGAATGTCGAACGGTTCAAGGCAAGGCTAGTGGCAAAAGGGTATACACAGAGAGAAGGCATTGATTATAAACAAACTTTCTCTCCTGTGTCAACCAAGGATTCTTTCAGAATCATAATGGCATTAGTAGCTCATTACGACCTGGAACTACACCAAATGGATGTTAAAACGGCATTTCTAAATGGTGACTTAAAAGAAGATGTCTACATGGCTCATCCAGAAGGCTTTGTTGTGGAAGGAAAGGAACATTTAGCATGTCGTCTAAAGAAATCAATTTATGGCTTGAAGCAAGCTTCAAGAGAGTGGTACCTCAAGTTTGATAAAATTATCAAAAGTTTTGGTTTCACCGAAAATGTTGTGGACAACTGCATATACGTTAAGTTTAAAGGCAGTAGGTTCACATTTTTAGTCCTATACGTTGATGACATATTGTTGGCATGTAGCGATAAGGATATGCTGCATGAGACCAAGAATTTTCTGTCATCCAGTTTTGATATGAAAGATCTTGGTGAAGCCTCGTATGTCCTCGGCATCGAGATTCATCGAGATAGGTCCAGAGGAACGTTAGGACTATCTCAAAAGGCATACTTTGAGAGAGTACTGAAAAAATTCAATATGCATAAGTGCTCACCCTCACCTGCTCCTATAGTTAAGGGCGATAAGTTTGGGACATTTCAATGTCCGAGGAACCAATGTGAAACTGATCAGATGAAGTCGGTTCCCTATGCTTCAGCTATTGGAACCATCATGTATGCTCAAGTGTGTACACGCCCAGACTTATGTTTTGTAACCGGGGTGCTTGGCAGATACCAATCAAATCCAGGACCGGACCACTGGAAGGCCGCAAAGAAAGTCTTGCGTTATATGCAAGGAACTAAGGACTTCATGCTTACGTATAAAAGAACTGATAACCTAGAAATTGTTGGTTATTCAGACTCTGATTTTGCCGGGTGTGTGGATAGTATGAGATCCACGTCAGGTTATATATTCACACTCGTGGGAGGAGCTATATCGTGGAAAAGCTCCAAACAAACGTTAACTGCTGGATCTACGATGCAAGCAGAATTTGTAGCATGTTATGAGGCCACCGGGCAGGCTGTATGGCTAAAGAATTTTATACCCGGACTTAAAGTGGTTGACAGCATATCTAAACCAATTTTATTGTACTGCGATAATGAACCAGCAGTTTTCTATACGAGTAACAACAGGTCAAGTAATGCTGCCAGACACATTGACATAAAGTATCATGTTGTGAAAGATGGAATCCAGGATCAAACAGTTGATGTTAAACATATAAGAACGAAGCATATGCTTGCGGATCCGCTAACAAAAGGCTTACCACCCAGTATCTTTCGTGAGCATGTTGCCGGCATGGGACTACTGGAGGCCTGATGATTCTGGAATAAGAGGACCATTAAAATAAACCACTCCCCAATTAGTAAAATGTTTTCCATTTCGAAATAGGCGGGTGTACTATAAGTGTTGAGGTTCTATAGCGTTTTGAGCTGTTGTAACACCTCACTTTGGTACATCATTCCTATGTAGAATGGGCGAATGAAGTTAAGCCTAACGATCAAGGGGGAGAATGTTGGTTTTGATCTGACGGCTTAAACAAGCCAGTTAGATCTATTAGTCTAACAAAAAAAAGGGGAAAAGATAACGTTAAAGGAAAAGGCCCCACGCACCAACGTACGTGGGCTTTTTATCCCAACTGAGGCGCCCTCATCGGGGGCATCCAAACCAACTGATGGTTTAGGTCCCCTGTCGCCAGCGCTACATAAAAGGGAACGGGAGAGAGTTGGCAGCCTGCGCGATCACAATTCACGTACGGTTTCACTCCCCTCCCGATATTCTCTCACCCCATCCGATCAGGGGGAGCGCTGCAGCGATGGGAAGACCTACTCCAGCCGCCGCTGCCGTCGCCGAGCAGTGCCGGTGGCGTCCTGAGGGCATCAGGACGTTGAGGAGGACTTCTACCTCGACTACATCACCTCTGCATCAAGCCTGCACCAAGCAGGCGATCATGTCCACTGCCATGACACGTAATGATCCCCTAAACCTTTTCTCTGCTCATGTTTTAGGTGTTCTAGATGCAATCTGTTCCTGCTAATAGCATCCCAGAGATGCATAATTATTCCAACACCGGCATCTATCTTCTATCTATCTATACCTATACCTATACCTATACCTATACATATACCCATACCTATACCTATACCTACCTATACTAATTCTTGACTTCCTAGAAATTCCCACGTTAATTAGAATTTACTAGCCGTTAATTTGGTGGGGCCGAATTATAACGGTGTAGATCTTCCCAGTTGAGTTCCTCTCCAACGTGAAGAAATTGGCCTGTAAGCTGATGTCCTCTTCCCTCTCTCTCTCTCTCTCTTCCTCCTCCAGTAATCCATGAGCCGCCGCACATCCCTCCTGCAGTACCATCAATGTGACATCTCTGCCACATACTATTAACGCATCTGCATCTGCCCCTCATGGCCTGTAAGCTGATGTGTCCTCTTCCCTCTCTCTCTCTTCCTCCTCGAGTAATCCATGAGCTGCCGCAGATCCCTCCTGCAGTACCGTTGACGTGACATCTCTGTTTATTCTAGCTCTCTCCTCCTCCTCGAGTAATCCATGAGCTGCCGCAGATCCCTCCTGCAGTACCATTGACGTGACATCTCTGTTTCTTCTAGGATCTGACAGAGACGAGTATACGATCCTAGGGCCTATCTCCAATCGATCTTCATCTCCACTGCCTCCTCGATGTGGCTAATCCTTCGGCCTTCCTCCGATAGGTTCGTCTAATAATGGAGGTCTCGAGGCTGGAGCGAGGTGGAGAATTTGCAACCACAGCGTTGGGATAACGGCAGGGATGTGCGACTGATTGGGCGAGCCGGAGTGATCTGCCGCAAAGACAGTCGGGAGTGGAGATTGCATGATGCAGTGCGATCGAGATTAGAAGTCAAGGCCTACTATTCTATTGAGTGGCGAGGATATGCGAGGGATAAAGCTGCAGTTCGATACTTCAATCTCGCCGCCGTCAAAAGCGTAGTCCCAAGATTCTTAAATCTACGGCCACATACATGGCCCAGAACAGATCAAGATTAGAAGTCATGGCAATTATTCAATTGAAGGGCGCGGACACACAAGGAATACAGCTGTAGTTTAATGTCGCGGCCGTCGAAGATGTACACACATGCAGGACGTACGCAGCGGCCAGCCAGCCAGAAATTAAACGTGCTCACAGGCGCGCACACACACAGACGAAATCCCTGGATGGCCTCAGGTACATATTGTACATGGTGTTTTCTGTATTGCTTCACGGGTACGTAGATTATCTAGGCTAGGCACATAATTATATAGTCTTACGACAAAATTTCCCCTTTGTAATTGATACAGTACACATGTTGATAGCCTTTTGCTTTAGCTTCTTCAAACTTTATAATGGTTCTTTGTGTCCTGCAGACTTTAACAAGAGGTGTTACTGATTATAACGAATACATATAGTCTTTCGTAAACAAAATGGAATTGCCATTTGGACTGGAAATATTTAGCTTAGATGATACTAATTGCATAGTTAGTGTGATCATATATATTTTATGTTAGGGCCTTTTTTTGCCTCCAGTCATCAGCACTCAAATTTTCCCATCAAGTATTCATGAAACACATAGCTAGGAGAAAAACCGAACAATAATGGACTCACTAACACGTACATGTTGCCTCATGTGGCACTTACGTTAATAGGACCGGATGCTTCTTATTATACTGTTCAGAGGAGTTGATGGTGTAATATCTTATATGTTTTGTTTCTCCAGAATATTAGAATTATATGACGCATAGAGAGGTATATGTGCCCGTCAAGAACTCTTCTAGCATCTCATCTAATATGCCTGTGTTGTTACCTTTTTTTCTAGCAAATAATTTTCCCACACGACAATCACATGGAAATATGTACGTTCTGCCTAGCCATTTCTAAACTAATACTTTTTATATTATCCATATCATGTAATTATTCAGAATAAATTCACTGGCAAAATCCCATTTGTTTCATCGCAAGAATCATCTACATTGCAGTGCAAAAAAAAGATTTATAGCAATCGGTCGATAAAATTTATTTCTATATTTTACCTCGGGAGTAGTTCTCTGTTGGTGCAGGTTTTTTATATCTACTTGAATTGTAACTTCTCGGATTTACAAAGCAAAGGCCGAATGTACTTTTACTCCAATGTTTTTCTCCCTTTTCCTCTTTCTAATAAAAAACAACACAGATTTTGGTGCGAGTTCAAGAGAAAAAATGTTTCTCAAACTTATTTTCAGGTTTTCTGTTCACCTATATATGTTATTAGGAAAAATAATTATATTAATAGCCACCCACTCAATTTCACTTTCTTGCTATTATATAGTCCAATGTTGTTTTATGATCCCTCCGTCCCATGTTTGTTCACGCTCAAATGGCATCAATTAATATGGGAAGGCCGGTGTACTTCTTAAAGTTGTCTGCATATCATGATATCATCATTCACTTTGATGCATCTAATATGTATAGTAAATTTTTTATTTGATAATACTTCCTCTTAATCTCTTGGACTAGAGAAATCACTAAGTGACTGCTACTGGTGGATTCGACGACAATATAATACTAATAGTCTGTGTAAGTTTGTATTTCGTACTAATTTTTTTTCATAATTGTAGAAATTTGTTACATTTTCTCCACTTGATTAATTTCATAATTGCAATTGCTAGAGAAGCAAGAGTGGATATATGTAAATTAATTTTGATAAAAAATACAAACAATCATTGTGTCTACGATATTCAGTGTGTACAACTTTTCTGCGATTGCACTTGGATAATATAGGATTAGCATGCATGAAGAAACCATGTATTTCCCAACTTATGAGAATAGTAGTAACTCATGGGCTCATGTTTATTTATATGTGTGGTAGAATGGCAAGATTGTGTACATTATGCTGCTCTCTCAATATTTTACGGAAGTAGTGTTTAGTTTTGTTTGTGGTTTTTTGTCAACATCTGAATGTTACATGTTCACACGTTATTGTTTAGGTTTCCATAACATTACTGACCTATGATTTTCTTTTGATGCATAAACATTTGTTTTTTTTTTCATGAGCTTTTGGCACATGTGGAAGAAAGTATGCATACTGTATTTGTTAATAAAAACATCGGTATCGTGATTTTGAATACATTCAAACATTTTCTAGGTGTATGGTTAGATGAATAACTCTTTTGTTTTGACAATAAAGTTTCAAGACCTTTACTAAAACTCATAATTAGTAATAAATAACAAATTTGCCCGAAAGTAATTCTACAAACTTATAATATGAATAACTAGCCCGTGCAACCGCACGGGTTGACGACTAGTACTTTCAATTTTTTACTTTTATTTTCTTTCCCTCTTTTTTGTTTTCATTTATTATTTTTCCTTTTTTGTGTTATTTCTCTACCTTTTCGATTTTTTTACTCTTTTTATTTTTGAAAAATAAATTTCTCACTTCCAAAAATATTTGGATATTTTGAAAAATAAAAATAAATTTCAAAAAGTAAATCATGTTTTCAGAAAATTTCATAAAAAACTATGGTATTTCAAGAAAAAGGTATGTTTTCTGGAAAAAAAATTGAATGTAAAAGAACTCTCGTTTATAAATTCAGAAAATGTTCTTATTTTCCAAAATTATTTGGGATTTGTTATAAATGTTTTTTCAGAGCTTCATGAAATGTTCTCGTTTGAAGTTTTTCTCACCAAGTCAAAAAACTTTTAGGAATTTATGAAAATTTTAGCATTCTTCAATAAATAAATTAAAATACAAAAATGCAAAAAACTAGCTCGCTATAGTGACCCGTCGGTACAGTGACCTGTATCAAGCTAAAGGTGGGGAACAAGTTTGGGGAGCAAATTGTTGCGCTTTGCGAGATGATGTTCTGAAGTGACCATTGGGGACAAGTTGATGTATGAATGATGCATTTAACTCCAGAAAATTCACTTCAGTCTCACGCACTGCTAATGGGCTAGCCCAGTCGAGCCTGCAGGTGTCTGTCACATAGCTACTTGCCGCAATAGGCGGTATATAGGAGGTCCCTGAGTCCACAACTGCATTTTCGATCAAGGGAGTAACTTGTGCCCATACGCTCTGGATGCGGCTGATCACCGATATTTTCCTCTCTACTACTCTGCCATACCCTGTTCCTCAAGATCACAGACGCGTGCCGCTGCAGACTTGACAGGCCAGATGGACTTTGTGATGCCATGTTATAGATCACATGCAGAGATAGTTCTTTGGATCTACAAGGGTATGTAGCCTATCCCTCTCGTTGCTAGCATATCAATAGAATAGATCTTGGGTGTTTCATAGGAAATTGTTTTGTTTTCCATGCAATGTTCCCCATCAGAGGTGTGAAATGATGACGGAGGAGAAGCGGCGTGGAGCCCGAGTGTACTGTTGGAGGTGACGGACTCATCGAGTTTCGGCAAGGGTGTGGCGTGGCGGCCGGGGTGGTGGAGCAGCGATCAAGGCAAGACAGAAAAACTGAAGGAGAAAAGATGGCAAGATAGAGGCGCGAGGTCGGGGTGGTTGAGTGGGTCGGGGGTGTTGGAGTCCTACGTGGCTGCTGTCCGGACTCCCACAAAGCACCCTCCCTCCCTACTTTGTCTCGGGTTTGCGAAAAAGGTATGCCCGGACCGCTCAGCAGACCGATACAGGCCCACATGGGATGGCTAAACACGTCCAGCTCGTGCAGTCCGGACAGTTGCGGCCGGTTTGAGAGTCCGCTTTGGAGATGCTCTAACACCGTTTATTCGAAACGTATATATAGGTAGAGATTGTTCTTGAAGACCTCAAATAGATGAACACCCTTTAAATGGATTGTGTTCTCTTAAAAAGTGATAATCCATTTACATATGGTTTATTCTTCCGTGAAGTATTGAGTTTGCCAACAAATAAATTATTCCCAAATTATCAGACCACAAAACTATCATTTCAGGTTGAGATATGATTATAGGATTATTGCCATGGTAGTCATTTTCACAGTATGCTTAGACCAAATAGTTTGGAAGACATATTTTTGCACCAATAAGCTCAAAATATGTTGACCATGTATTTAAAAATGTAAAAAAGATGTGAAAAACAATTCATCCTGATGTACAATACAAATGTACAGCATTCATTTAGTAGTGCTCTTCAGTAGTGGTCTTCTTCACACTTGCTCATGCCCGTCCACCATCTAAACGTCGCGGCCCGCTTGGCCTGCAAATAGGGATCCCATCCCCGCCACTCGTCCTCCCTGATGCCGTCATCCATCGCAACAAGGTGCTTGGCCAAGACGTCCTTGCCCTCCATGCACTTGCGCAGCGCCGCCGTCGCCTTGGCGCACGAGGCCACCTCTCCCTCTCCGGGCTTCCCGTCGGCCATGTCTCTCAGCCGTTCCCGTTCGCGGCGGCACTGCTCCCTCGCTGTCCGGAACTCCTCGTGGCAACCACCGACTCGCATGTCGTGGACGAGGCGCACAATTTCAGGGACTTTGGCGAACGTGTTTCTGACCCTCTTCCACAAACCCCCGGCCATGGCGATAACGTTTAGGGTTATGGTTTCGCTGGTTGGCGGTGGAGGCTTTGATAACTTGATTCCATCGGTGTTGGGCAGAGACTAATATATGTGGTGGATAGCATGGCTTGCCGTGTCCGGATTAGTCAGATCTTTGTGGATCGATCGGCTTCAGTTTCCGTCTCGAGCTCTTCTTCCCGTACTTGTCCGATTGCTTCTCCTAATTAGTGCCTGCAAACTACTAGCATGCATCACCGATGAGTCGAGCTGGATTAAAATAAAATTCCTATGTACTACCGTGGATCTACGTACGCGGCTGCATGCAAGCATAATCGTTCGGATAACTTTGCACAAGTGGTTTGATCATGACCCCTGATGCTAGTGGCCATAGTTCCTCCGCTTGGAGCTTGGCTGCTCCTGCACTCGCACTTCAACCAATGGAGGCACCACCTCCTTATCCTTCTCCAATGGTGGCACCACCTCCTTGCCCTTGTCCATCTGCATGCAGTTCAATGGTCAGCATTCATTCATATCAGCCTAAGGTTCCTATATTAACCCACCCCACTAACTCTGCACCGCAATCAAACCCCCTCTGTTTAACCACCTCTCCTCTTCCACCCTCTGTTTCACCCCCCCCCCACCCCGCCATGAAGTCCAACTCCAACCCTAACCCTTTCCCCTGGGGCATTGGATGGAGGGCCTTCTTCCTTGGGTGCTTGTTCCGTGACCGCAAGAAGTTCGAGCATACCATGGAAGTGTGCTCAAACTTCAACATCATCGATGACATGCACAAGGAGGCCGATGCTGTGATGAAGAATGCTACGCCAGAGGAGCTGAAGACACTGGTTCCGGACCCAGCTAAGGTCGCGATGTCAGTGGACATCTTGCGTTGGGCCATGAATTGGGCACATTCCGGCGACGCTCGACAGCGGGCAAGATGGGCCAAGTACAGTCAGTACAAGGCGCCTCAAGACCAGCATGCGGCGGCGTACTGTAGTAGCACGTTCGGGTCGCCGGAGGCCGACAACGACAAGGTGTAGATGCTGTCCAGGGCGCCGACGGTAGGAGACCATGCAAGACCAATCCTTCTTGTCAAAGACGATGAGGATGAAGAAGATGAGGAAGAAAACAAAATGTCTACGCCCCCTCCCCCACCGCCGCCACTCGACGCGACTCCAGGGTCGCCACGGCTAGACAAGAAAGTTTGTAGTTTGTACCCCAATCCGCACCCCCGATGTAGTTGAAAAATAACCTATGAACCCTAGTAGCCATCGATGCAGAACCGATTGATGGCAATCCTCCACCCCCGATGTGTTCAATCCCCACCCTAACTCTTCAATCAAGTGCTCTAATCTAATCTAGCCCGAGTCGAAAGGACTGAATGTACAGAGAGGATGAGGTCTTACCGCCATGGCCGATGCGCTCCGGTGGAGGTCTGTCGTCGCTCCGGTGGAGGTCTGCAGTTGCTCCGGTGGTTGCCACCGCCGTCTTGGATCGCTTCGCAGTAGAGCTCAGGTTGTCGCCGCCGTCGGTGTGAGTGGGGAAGAGGGGAGAGAGCGGTGAGGAAGGAAGGTGAGGGTAATTGTATACGACGCGCCTGAAAACAACGCGGCGTCTCAGGACCACACCCACGCGTGCAACCGCCCACACCGACGTGCCTAGGGTTGCACCGCGTGGGCCTTTCTCCAAAAAAAACGGCTGATTTGAGAGTTCCTCTGGATGCAGGCCAAGAGGTGCTTTAATCTTCGTGCTATATAGACCCAACAGTGAACGTGGGTAACCAAACGGGCCTTTTTCTTTCCGTGCGGGCCTGGATGAGGTATATACAGCCTACCAAACGCGTCCTACGCATCCCATCGGACTAGTTAGCTGCCCTTGGATTGAACATTCGTGGATGTAGGATCTGTGTGCCGAATTTGGAAACGATTTGGCTGACTAATCAGTAAAATCATTTAAATAAATGCCACGTGATATAAGGAAACATTCCGGATTTATTCAGCAGAACGGTTAAGGGAAACTATTGTCTGATTTAAAGCAAAAAATTTAATCTAGCATAACGAGTTTCCTTCCAACACAATTTGCTCCTATACATGTTTTGTTTTCATTGTTTCTAAAATATGCTTCGTATCTGGATGTAAGATTTAATATTTTTTCCTCGTTCAATTTTCCAAGTCACAAAATTTGAATGAAGCACATCCAGTATTGTTAGAAGCATGACATGTGTTTTGTGGAAGCATTCCTATTTTAAGATTCCACAAACACTATACGTGTATACATATGAAGTGGAGGCATACATGTTTTGCGCAAGGTTCATATGCACACAATAGCCAAGGTTCATATGCTTCCGTTTAAAAAATTTATGCATACGTTCAGTTTTCCAATTCATAACGTAGTTTTGCACCGAAACCATGTTCAAATATGCAGGAAGCAGACCTGTTTTGTGGAATCTGAAATATTTGGTTATTGTGTGTGACAGAAACTTCATTTTGTGGGCAGGAAGCAAATACAGAAATGTTGGATTCAAAATAAGTTGTTGCAGCATACATGTGCGACGTAACAATTGCATCAGCTTCAAACAAAATGAGCATATGCTTCCGACGAAGTGGAAATTTGTTTCCAACGTTGCGAAAATATATGTTCAACGGATAATTTTCTGATTCAAGTATGTTTGTATCAACAATGCTTCCAAATAAGAACAGAACTTGCTTCCTGTTGGGGATATAACCCCGCGGTATGACCCGCCCAGGAGGGGCCGGGTTACACTATTGATGACTCATAGAGAAAGCCTAAGTAGGCCCAAGAAGAGGAGATGTAAAGACTGAAGGCGGCTCACGAGGCAGGCCTGTTGAACCCAAGACAAGGCAATGATGCTATAACCTGAAGAGGTGAGCTGCCCGATGGCGACTTGCCTAGCAAGGCAAGGCGACTTAGAACCCGAGTTGGACACGTTGTGTCATCCGTCTTGGACTCTTGTTAGCCCAGGGCCTCGACCTGTGTATATAAAGGCAAGATCCTGCGGCGGGTTGACTCAAGTAACATTCAATCGATAGCTAGGTCAAGCGATTCCGCCCCCTTGTAATCGATACTCAATCAATACAACACAAAGCATGACGTAGGCTTTTACCTCGTGAGTGAGGGGGCGAACCTGGGTAAACTCGTGTCTCTTATCTCGTCCGACCCCTTCAAGTTAACCTACGTTGTGATGGCTCCACACCTAAGTCCTTTCACAAGGATATCTGCCGGTGCTAAACCACGACAGTTGGCGCCCACCGTGGGGCTGACACATGGTGCTTTCGAGTTCTTGAAGGGCTCCTTCCCAGGGATCGAGAGATATGTCGTAGGCAGGACGACCAAGAGTCGCCGCGGCAAGCTCTACATCCACGACGCTGGATGGGGCCCCGAGGCCGACTCAATTGAGTACGGGTACCGGGTCCCCTTTGGCGGAATTCACGTCTTCATCGGCAAGATTGGTGGATCATAACCCGAGCCGGACATCTGCACCGACATCATTGATCCGGCACGGCGTGCGCGACCCGCCAGGGTTCAGCCTAGCCGGAAGCGTGTCATCGTTGGATTTTTGCAGGGTATGGACCTTGCAGAGGATTTTGTGTCCGGAGGCGAGACTCTCATCTATTCAGGTGATGAGTCCTCGACTAGAGAGACGTAGTCAATGTACCAGCTTCAAGACGGCGGGCTTGGGCGTTATTCCGACGGTGATAGTATTCTGGACCCGATTGTATTCTGGACCCCTACACTACATAAAAATACACTTCCGTGATGATACGTGTTTGTCACAGTAGGTCACGTTTTATGTCATGCATGTACATCCCATGACGATTTTATGATAGAATTAAGATAGTCATACCTGTGCTGTCGTAGAAGTTTTCCATGACATTACCAAAATTATAATCACGGAAGTGTCCACTTTCATGACGATAAATCATGTGTCATAGAAGTGCGTTCGTCAAGGGTAACCGACACGTGACATCCACCGTAATGGGTCGCCGTTAAACTATTGGGTTTCGGTTCGGATCCGATAACCCATTAACAGCCCAGACCAATGGGGATTTTCCACGTGTAAAATTCTCAATGGCCAGAGAAACCACGTGTCGGCTCACCGTTGGGACAGATGCCATCCACTCATTTGACCGAAGGCTCCTATGATACATCGACACGTGGCACGGCCCAACAAAGGTCCATTCGGGTGAAAAGGCCGGCCCGTTTGACTTGGTCAAAAGGTAGCGAGCCGGCCCACGGAAAGCCTGTTAACGGCATGTTCGCATATAGCCCATTTACAGCCCGCTAACTCACGGCCCGTTACGACCTATCCGAATTAGGCCTAGTAGCGTCATCTCGGCCGTCGAATATGATTCCAGCCCGTTGTAACTTCCGGCCCATTTATGGTCCATGACATCTTTTGGCCCATAGGAGGCCCTTTGAAACTACCTATAATGAACAGTGTATCGCTTTATACCCATTAATGGCCCATTATTCCGTCAGTCGTTTCCAGCTTGTGTTAACTTTCGGCCTTCTAAGGACCAATTTATTCTTGGGATCATTTCCAGAATTTGGTTACTTATGATCTGTTACTGGCCTGTTCCGCTTGTGGGCCGAATTCAGCCCGTGGTTACAGTCGGCCCGTTTGTGGCCCGTTAACCCGTTGGGCTATTTTCATAGCGTCATCAAATACTGCCTATTAACGGCCCGTTATGGTCGGGCCATAAATAGATGATTTCCACTCTTGCCTGTTTACGGCCCATTTTGCAGACCGTTGTTGGTAAACGAATAGTACGGCCCATGTTTGGCGAAACGATTATACGGCCCGTAGAAGGCCCATAGATTAGACGGCCCGTAGGGCCCATGGGTCCTACGGCTCATAGAAGGCCCATGAATCCTACGGCGCGTAGGAGGGCCATGGTCCACTACAGCAGGTAGCAAGACCATGGTTACAACAGTCCGTGTGTTGCCATGGTTATTGTGGCCTAGTTATAAAAATAGGTTATTGTGGTCACTAGAAAAATGCGGAAAAAGAACTGCAGTGACTACAAGAAAACAACTAAACAAGACAATAAGGAAATAAATAAGCAAACAACTAACGCTAAGCTATTACGGCTATTACACATATTACATCCACTGGGCATCAAAGTTTGCCACCAGTGCAAATATAGGGAACAAAGCAGCATATTACATACACTGGCCGTCTAAATTTGCCACCGGTGCAAATAAACGCGGTAGCAAAACAAGTTTATAACTAAAACAACTTCAGAAGAGCTCAAGAAACGTTATCCTGGGTATCCACTGAAGGAAATATGCCCTAGAGGCAATAATAAAGTTGTCATTTTATATTTCCTTATTCATGATAAATGTTTATTATTCATGCTAGAATTGTATTAACCGGAAACTTGATACATGTGTGAATACATAGACAAAACACCATGTCCCTAGTATGCCTCTACTAGACTAGCTCGTTGATCAAAGATGGTTAAGTTTCCTAGCCATGGACATGTGTTGTTATTTGATGAACGGGATCACATCATTAGGAGAAGGATGTGATGGACAAGACCCATCCGTTAGCATAGCATAATGATCGTTCAGTTTTATTGCTACTGCTTTCTTCATGTCAAATACATATCCCTCTGACTATGAGATTATGCAACTCCCGGACACCGAAGGAATGCCTTGTGTGCTATCAAATGTCACAATTAACTAGGTGATTATAAAGATGCTCTACAGGTATCTCCGAAGGTGTTTGTTGGGTTGGCATAGATCGAGATTAGGATTTATCACTCCGAGTATCAGAGAGGTATCTCTGGGCCCTCTCGGTAATGCACATCATATGAAGCCTTGCAAGCAATGTGACTAATGAGTTAGTTGCGGGATGATGCATTACGGAACGAGTAAAGAGACTTGCCAGTAACGAGATTGAACTAGGTATGAAGATACCGATGATCGAATCTCGGGCAAGTAACATACCGATGACAAAGGGAATAACGTACGTTGACATAGCGGTTCGACCGATAAAGATCTTCGTAGATATGTGGAAGCCAGTATGAGAAACCAGGTTCGGCTATTGGTTATTGTCCAGAGAGATGTCTTGGTCATGTCTACATAGTTCTCGAATCCGTAGGGTCCGCACGCTTAACGTTCTATGATGATTTGTATTATATGAGTTATGTGATTTGTATTATATGGGTTTATTCTGTTAAAACTTTCTTCTTTATGGCACTTAGTATTCCTTAGTCTGCTTTTGAAACTGTAAAAGATCCAGGAATACAACTATTTCTTTTCTTTAGGGGTAATGAATCACTTTTAGATGCATAATGTGCATCACATTATCTAAAGTATAGGGGAGTTTCATCATTCATAATTTACTTCATAATTCTTTCTCCACATCGAAATGTGGCAAGAACTTTTCTTTCACAATTTCAAAAACCATTCATAACTCTGGTGAATTGATGAAACTTCGATTATCTATTTCATTCATCTGATTACTTCATACGAAATGAAGTTATCTGTTAACTAGTATGGGAGTACTTTTCCCTCATTCCATTTCAGAAACTCAACAGAGCTCTTTATCATTAGTACTTTTGCAAGTCACACTTGCATATCATTCTTATCTTTAGGTTCGTCTATAACTTTTATTCTCTTTGGATTTATTAAGTGCTTAATGACCGTTAAGCATAAGGTGTACGGTCGATACTAGGAGAGCATAATAGCTACTCCATACTTTTCTCCGAGAGTGGGACACATTAAAAGTACATGAGTCATCATATCTTTCCCCTGTCATACATGATAAGTCCTTTGCCAAAATTTCTCCCGCCATACAGGATTTTTGACATAATACTATGTCAACTTTACCCCATTACGCAGGTATTTTCCCAGACTTTTCCCGCCATGCGGGTTTTATCATAATCATCTTTTCCCGCTATGCGGGTAATTCCTTGTAAGGGACATAAATGCCAGAATTGGCTCTTTTAACTGCATATTCAATCATCGAATTCAGAAATAAATCCGAATGCTCTTTGACACACATGTTTATCCGACGTTGGTCAAATTAAACACGCATGTTGTTTGTCTCATCTCAACTCATGTTGACTGAAAAATCTTCTTCATAGAGTGTATATGATAGACATTCGTCAACCAAGACTCTCAATGATCTATTTCTTTTTCTTTGAGGCCATTCTTTAGAGAGAACACACTCCCTCACGTTATGACCTTTCTTGGTCATCTTTCGGGTCACAAGTACCCAACCATTCACTTTCACGAATGAAGGCATGGAAAACTTTTAGTCTGAGAAAACTTAGCCAATAATCAACAATAATGAGCATAAAAATAACCCTACGTTGGTCTGGTTAAAAAAAATATGCACATTAAACTTTTGAAACTTTCTTTTATATTCTAAATCAACGTTGTGACAGAATTAGAATAAACATCACCTTTTTACATTAATTCCACATCACCGTTGGGCAGAAATGGAAAAAACGCATATAACTGATAAATAATTTGATGATAAAATTTCTACTAAGTAACTTGCTAAGAAAATAATCATCATTATCAACTTTATTGCAGCGGAAAACTAGCAATATAAATTTCTCAATCTTTATCAAATTCTCTGAAAATTGGTCATTGATACAAAATTTATCAGAGATTTGAACTTTTAACTATAAGACTCATTGAATTATAATATTGTCATCTTCAATGTTGGTCAGAAAATAACAATACCATAATTAAACTTTAATCAAATATCTCTCTACTGTTATAGCAGAAGCTATCTGAATTTGATTTCACCCACAAGTGAAAAGACTTCTCTCAAAAACCGTTCTTCCAAATAAAATTTCTTGTTGGTTCCAATTTAATTGGAGGATAAAACTTTTACTTTTATTCAGTAGCATCACCGTATACTTTTCTACTCTCTAAACAAATTATCCCATTGGTTCAAATTTGAGTAGGGGAGCAACAATTTAAACTTTTACTTTAGTTCTATTCACTTTTAAAAGAGCACTTTTATTTTATTTTGCAGCGGAAAAACATGAAGAAAAACTCATGAACTTTTTACTTTTTACAGAAACTTTTCTGCGACTAAATAAAAATTCATGATCTTTACTATTTTCTTTATAAAATACATGAACTTTTTTTTCTGTTTACTTATAAATTTTCTTAAAGAAAATTTTCATTGGAAAAAACTGCACAGAAAAACTGTATTAAAATTTGTCAAAAAACTCGACAAAAATAAATAAAAACGCGGAAAATCGGCAGCTTAGCCGCTCTGCGCTTCGGCCCAGCCTGCTGAGTGGCTGCGGCCTGGGCCCAGCACGCGGCCCAGCCGCCCAGCCGGCCTCGCTTCTCTTTCGGCCCAGAAGGCACACAGCGAGCTAGGGTTTCATCGCGGCCGTCCATGAGATCCGACGGTCCAGCTAACTTTTCGCTGGATCAAAACCATCCCACCGCGCCGCTCGGGGCAAACACTAGTTCGTTTCTCCCACCGTGCGCCGCTCCCTCCTCTCGCACCTCTCTGTCCCGACCGAGTCAGGCCACCGCGCCGCGCTGGGTCGCTAGCGATGGCGACGACTGCCACCGTGCCACGTCGCGCCGCTGCGCTCTTTCCCTTTCCCCTCCTTTCTGCTTCCCTTTCTACAGTACGCCGCGCCCGCGCCTCTCCCTCTTCGTCTCCGTCCCGTGGAAGCAGAGCTAGGGCGCCGCCAGCCCTCGGCGACGGCCCGGCACGCCAGCGACGGCGGTGAAAGCCTCCCGCCGCACGAGCCCTTTCCCTTTCCTCTTTCGACAGTCCACCGCGCCGCTGAGAGTGAGAGAGCGCGAGCCGAGCCCACCCTTGCTCCCTTTTGCACGACGACGGCGGCTTCCGATGCAGCGGCGGCCCCCCTGTCCCCCTTGCCGGCGCGTGCGTGCACCCGTAGGTGGGCGCACCACCGTCAAGCGGTTCAGCGGAGGCGCCCTTTGCCGGCGAACATGTGGCCGTCCGGTGCACTTTGCCCGTCTCGGAGTTGTCCTTGGTCCCTGCACCTGGCTTGCCGATGTGTGTGGGGATCGAGAGGAACTACGCGGCTCAGCGGCGGCGCTACTTTTTCCGATGGGATTTCTTTGCTTTTTTTACTCTGTTAGAGTTAGGGTCCTTGGGGGATCTTTCTTTCTCTGTGTTCTATTTCAACCGAAAAATCCTATACCCAACATGTCTGATACCATTGATAGGTGGCTGTGGGATCGGGTAGGCTAGGACTGATGGTGTCATGAGGAGATTACCTTCTCCTTATCTCGAGGAGCTCCAGAGCCGGTGGTGAATAGATGGGAGCTCGACGTAGAGGTCGATGGTGAAGTGGCTGGCGGTGCTTCCCATCGCTTCAGTGCCTCCCTCTTGATCGGATTAGGGTTAGGAGTGGGGAATAGTGGCAGCGACGAATCTCGTACCCTGTGCCCTGGTCCTCACCTCCTCTTTATAGCACTGCGCGATAGGGGCCCACCAGCCTTGCTTGGGCTGGACGCCCCCGATCAGGGCGTGGGTCAAGGGCCCAATGAGCCGTTGGGCCTATTGGAGGAGAGATCAATCTAACATTCTCCCCCTTGATCTCATCATATACTATTAACTTTATACTTTGAAATAACTCTTTTCAAAGTACTCGTTCCATCACAGATTTTCATGTAGAGCATGTCTCATCATCACGGTTCATTCCCGATAGAATCAACACCTACAACACACTCCTCTGTTTTGAAACAGATTCTTTAACCTTGGGCCCTTTTATTGTCCGGAAATCTTAGACTATACCATAAAACCCATGTCGACTGTGTGTTCTCCGAACACACTGGGTGGTAAGCCTTTAATAGGCAGATCTGCAAATACTTGTCTGTTGCCATGCTCCAAGCATTTCAACATAATTCCGGACTTTCTCCTTAACAACGTATAACTTTGTGTCAACATGTTTGGCACCACAATTGACTCGTTGTCATAGCAGCGAATTACTTAATGGTTATCGTTGTTGTCAACCATTGTCAACTCCGGGTACATGTTTTTTTAACCTTTTTGCCTGTCTCTCAGCCTCATATCATGTTGTACATTATCTTTACATCATATTAATGATAATTGATTAATTCTTTAGAGTTTTTCCACACAAAAACTCCAAGTGTGAAAGTCAGCGACAATTGTGGATTTCGCTGTATATTTCACGAGTCCTGTCTTTATACTCACAATCTTTTGAGAGCACTTATTTCTTTCATTATGAGGCCGATATCCTTGACTCTATTCTAGTGATCTATATCTGGACTGGACATTACCAAAACAACCGGTTACGTGAACTGTGTCACGGTAATGTTATACCTTTGCATTCATTAAGCTTCCAACAGCTGAAGAATATGGTACCATATTCATTTGGTCTATTTCGTATTGACTTTTGGAACACTAAAGTTCCCAAAATCATTACCCTTTACTATAAGAACAGGTGTAGGTTTTCTCGCATGCATACTTTAGAAACTTTCCTTAGCATGCCCATGCGAAACTCCTAATACCCCTTTTATTCCTTTCTCGGTGAATCTCGATCCTTATGACGAGAGGCATTCTTTTGAACTTTGAGGACAAGAACTTCTTTTCCTCCTGCAATCGAACTAACATCACTACTAACAAGTAGAATGTTATCCGCATGTACAAGACATAGGAAATGAAATTCCCATTCTATAACTTTATACAAACACAATTGTCCTCTCATTTTCTTTAACCCAAAACAACATTTGATTGCTTTAGTCCATAAAAGACTTCTTCAGGCAGTATCCCATGTGTTCTTTACTTTCATCTGATGTAACTCGGATCATAATATCTTTCATCTGATGTAACTCAGATCATGATGTGCTACCAACACTCATTGTAATCTATAGTGTAAAACGGGCAAAAACCTTTCGATTTTAGTCGTGTTTTACACCTTTAAATATTTCCTTTGGAGTCGCATTGTACTTGTAGACTCTTTACAGCCTACTGTTTTGGCTCCATTGGAAATTACTCATGAGTCCCGAACATCGTCAGAATTCACCAGTTTCATTTCATCTCACATAGTCTCTTATCATTTAGATAAGCAGACACTTCTCAAAGCTCGATTGAGCGCTTTAAATGAGGTGGGATCAACCTCCACTTGAATTTCACTAACATAGACTTTATAGTAATCAGAAGTATCTGATTTTCTCATTCCTTGAGACCATTTATGTCTCAGGTACTGGCACTTCTTTCATATGGGGCTATTGTTGCTCTGTCATTGCCAAGAGGAAAATTTACTGTATAGTCTTTCATTTCCAAGAGGCAATAGCTTTTACAGGGACCTTTATCACAAGATCCATGTTTAATCATTCCTCCTTTATAGAGCTAACAACGGGTGTTGTATAGGTCATACAACATGCTCCCCCAGATACAATCTATTTGAGTCTTAGGTATCTTCATACCATGCTCCCCCAGATTACTCCATCTTCACTAAAAATGGCGTATCTTTAAACTTTATTATTTGGGTTTATTCTGTTAAAACTTTCTTCTTTATGGCACTTGGTATTCCTTAGTCTGCTTTCAAAACTGTAAAAGATCCAGGAATACATCTATTTCTTTTCTTTAGGGGTAATGAATCACTTTTAGATGCATAATGTGCATCACATTATCTAAAGTATAGGGGAGTTTCATCATTCATATTTTACTTCATATTTCTTTCTCCCCCTCGAAATGTGGCAAGAACTTTTCTGTCACAATTTCAAAAACCATTCGTAACTCTGGTGAATTGATGAAACTTCGATTATCTATTTCATTCATCTGATTACTTCATACGAAATGAAGTTATCTGTTAACTAGTATGGGAGTACTTTTCCCTCATTCCATTTCAGAAACTCAACAGAGCTCTTTATCATTAGTACTTTTGCAAGTCACACTTGCATATCATTCTTATCTTTAGGTTCGTCTGTAACTTTTATTCTCTTTGGATTTATTAAGTGCTTAATGACCGTTGAGCATAAGGTGTACGGTCGATACTAGGAGAGCATAATAGCTACTCCATACTTTTCTCCGAGAGTGGGACACATTAAAAGCACACGAGTCATCATATCTTTCCCCTATCATACATGATAAGTCCTTTGCCAAAATTTCTCCCGCCATACAGGATTTTTGACATAATACTATGTCAACTTTACCCCATTACGCAGGTATTTTCCCAGAATTTTCCCGCCATGCGGGTTTTATCATAATCATCTTTTCCCGCTATGCGGGTAATTCCTTGTAAGGGACATAAATGCCAGAATTGGCTCTTTTGACTGCACATTCAATCATCAAATTGAGAAATAAATCTGAATGCTCTTTGACACACATGCTTAATCCGACGTTGGTCAAATTAAACACGCATGTTGTTTGTTTCATCTCAAATCATGTTGACTGAAAAATCTTCTTCATAGAGTGTATATGATAGACATTCGTCAACCAAGACTCTCCATGATCTACTTCTTTTTCTTTGAGGCCATTCTTTAGAGAGAACATACTCCCTCATGTTATGACCTTTCTTGGTCATCTTTCGGGTCACAAGTACCCAACCATTCGCTTTCACGAATGAAGGCATGGAAAACTTTTAGTCTGAGAAAACTTAGCCAATAATCAACAATAATGAGCATAAAAATAACCCTACGTTGGTCTGGTTAAAAAAATATGCACATTAAACTTTTGAAACTTTCTTTTATATTCTAAATCACCGTTGTGACAGAATTAGAATAAATTTACATTAATTCCACATCACCGTTGGGCAGAAATGGAAAAAACGCATATAACTCGTAAATAATTTGATGATAAAATTTCTACTAAGTAACTTGCTAAGAAAATAATCATCATTATCAACTTTATTGCAGCGGAAAACTAGCAATATAAATTTCTCAATCTTTATCAAATTCTATGAAAATTGGTAATTGATACAAAATTTATCAGAGATTTGAACTTTTAACTATAAGACTCATTGAATTATAATATTGTCATCTTCAACGTTGGTCAGAAAATAACAATACCATAATTAAACTTTAATCGAATATCTTTCTACTGTTATAGCAGAAGCTACCTGAATTTGATTTCACCCGTGAAAAAACTTCTCTCAAAAACCGTTCTTCCAATTAAATTTTCCTGTTGGTTCCAATTAAATTGGAGGATAAAACTTTTACTTTTATTCAGTAGCATCACTGTATACTTTTCTACTCTCTAAACAAATTATCCCATTATTTCAAATTTGAGTAGGGGAGCAACAATTTAAACTTTTACTTTAGTTCTATTCACTTTTAGAAGAGCACTGTTATTTTATTTTGCAGCAGAAAAACATGAATAAAAACTCATGAACTTTTTACTTTTTACAGAAACTTTTCTGCGACTAAATAAAAATTCATGATCTTTATTATTTTCTTTATAAAATACATGAACTTTTTTTTTCTGTTTACTTATAATATTTCTTAAAGAAAATTTTCTTTGGAAAAAATTGCACAGAAAAACTGTATTAAAATTTGTCCAAAAAACTGGACAAAAATAAATAAATAACGCGGAAAATCGGCAGCTTAGCCGCTCTGCACTTCGGACCGGCCTGCTGAGTGGCTGCGGCCTGGGCCCAGCACGCGGCCCAGCCGCCCAACTTCCCAGCCGGCCTCGCTTCTCTTTCGGCCCAGAAGGCACACATCAAGCTAGGGTTTCATCGTGGCCGTCCATGAGATCCGACGGTCCAGCTCACTTTTCGCTGGTTCAAAACCATCCCACCGCGCCGCTCGGGGCAAACCCTATTTCGTTTCTCCCACCGTGCGCCGCTCCCTCCTCTCGCTCCTCTCTGTCCCGACCGCGTCAGGCCACCGCGCCGCGCCGGGTCGCCGGCTACGGCGACGACTGCCACCGTGCCACGCCGCGCCACTGCGCTCTTTCCCTTTCCCCTCCTTTCTGCTTCCCTTTCTACAGTCCACTGCACCCGCGCCTCTCCCTCTTCCTCTCCGTCCCGTGGAAGCTGAGCAAGGGCGCCGCTAGCCCCCGGCGATGGCCCGACAGGCCAGCGACGGCGGTGAAAGCCACCCGCCGTGTGAGTCCTTTCCCTTTCCTCTTTCGACAGTCCACCGCGCCGCGGATAATGAGAGAGCGCGAGCTGAGCCCACCCCTGCTCCCTTTTGCACGACGACGGCGGCTTCTGATGCAGCGGCGCCCCCCCCCCCTATCCCCCTTGCCGGCGCGTGTGTGCACCCATAGGTGGGCGCACCACCGTCAAGCGTTTCAGCGGAGGCGCCCTTTGCCGGCGACCGTGTGGCCGTCCGGTGCACTTTGCCCGTCTCGGGGTTGTTCTTCGTCCATGCACCTCGGCTTGCCGATGCGTGTGGGGATCGAGAGGAACTGCGCGGGTTACACTATCAGGGCGTGGGTCAAGGGCCCAATGAGCCATTGGGCCCATTGGAGGAGAGATCAAACTAAACAGGGCCGGGTTACACTATTGATGACTCATAGAGAAAGCCTAAGTAGGCCCAAGAAGAGGAGATGTAAAGACTGAAGGCGGCTCACGAGGCAGGCCTGTTGAACCCAAGACAAGGCAATGATGCTATAACCTGAAGAGGTGAGCTGCCCGATGGCGACTTGCCTAGCAAGGCAAGGCGACTTAGAACCCGAGTTGGACACGTTGTGTCATCCGTCTTGGACTCTCGTTAGCCCAAGGCCTCGACCTGTGTATATAAAGGCGAGATCCTGCGGCGGGTTGACTCAAGTAACAACAATCGATAGCTAGGTCAAGCGATTCCGCTCCCTTGTAATCGATACTCAATCAATACAACACAAAGCATGACGTAGGCTTTTACCTCGTGAGTGAGGGGGTGAACATGGGTAAACTCGTGTCTCTTATCCTATCCAACCCCTTCAAGTTAACCTACGTTGTGATGGCTCCACACCTAAGTCCTTTCACAAGGATATCTGTCGGGGCAAAACCATGACAGTTGGCGCCCACCGTGGGGCTGGCACATTGTGATTTCGAGTTCTTGAAGGGCTCCTTCCCAGGGATCGAGAGATATGTCGTAGGCAGGATGACCAAGAGTCGCCGCGGCAAGCTCTACATCGACGATGCTGGATGGGACCCCGAGGCCGACTCAATTGAGTACGGGTACCGGGTCCCCTTTGGCGGAATTCACGTCTTCATCGGCAAAATTGGTGGATCATAACCCGAGCCGGACATCTGCACCGACATCATTGAGCTGGCACGACGTGCGCAACCCTCCAGGGTTCAGCCTAGCCGGAAGCGTGTCTTCGTTGGATTTTTGCAGGGTACGGACCTTGTAGAGGATTCTGTGTCCGGAGGAGAGCCTCTCATCTATTCAGGTGATGAGTCCTCGACTAGAGAGACGGAGTCAATGTACCAGCTTCAAGACGGCGGGCTTGGGGGTTATTCCGATGTTGATAGTATTCTGGACCCGATAGTATTCTGTACCTCTACACTACAAAAAAAATACACTCCCGTGATGATACGCGTTTGTCACAGTAGGTCACGTTTTATGTCATGCATGTACGTCCATGACGATTTTATAATAGAATTAAGATAGTCATACCTGTGCTGTCGTAGAAGTTTTCCATGACATTACCAAAATTATCATCATGGAAGTGTCCACTTCCATGACGATAAATCACGTGTCATAGAAGTGTGTTCGTCAAGGGTAACCGACACGTGACATCCACCGTAATGGGTCGCCGTTAAGCTATCGGTTTTCGGTTCGGATCCGATAACCCGTTAACAACCCAGACCAATGGGGACTTTCCAGGTGTAAAATTCTCAATGGCCAGAGAAACCACGTGTCGGCTCACCGTTGGGACAGATGCCATCCACTCATTTGACCGAAGGCTCCTATGATACATCGACACGTGGCACGGCCCAACACAGGTCCATTCGGGTGAAAAGGCCGGCCCATTTGACTTGGTCAAAAGGTAGCGAGTCGGCCCACGGGAAGCCTGTTAACGGCATGTTCGCATATAGCCCATTTACAGCCCGCTAACTCACGGCCCGTTACGACCTATCCGAATTAGGCCTAGTAGCGTCATCTCGGCCGTCCAATATGATTCCAGCCCGTTGTAACTTCCGGCCCATTTATGGTCCATGACGTCTTTTGGCCCATAGGAGGCCCTTTGAAACTGCCTATAATGAACAGTGTATCGCTTTATACCCATTAATGGCCCATTATTCCGTCAGTCGTTTCCAGCACGTGTTAACTTTCGGCCTTCTAAGGACCAATTTATTCTTGGGATCATTTCCAGAATTTGGTTACTTATGATCTGTTACTGGCCTGTTCCGTTTGTGGGCCAAATTCAGCCCGTGGTTATAGTCGGCCCATTTGTGGGCCGTTAACCCGTTGGGCTGTTTTCATAGCGTCATCAAATACGACCTATTAATGGCCTGTTATGGTCGGGCCATAAAACAGATGATTTCTACTCTAGCCTGTTTACGGCCCACTTTGCAGACCGTTGTTGGTCCACGAATAGTACGGCCCATGTTTGGCGAAACGATTATATGGCCCTTAGAAGGCCCATAGATTAGACGGCCCGTAGGAGGGCCATGGTCCACTACAACAGGTAGCAACACCATGGTTACAACAGTCCGTGTGTTGCCATGGTTATTGTGGCCTAGTTATAAAAATAGGTTATTGTGGCCACTAGAAAAACGCGGAAAAAGAACTGCAGTGACTACAAGAAAACAACTAAACAAGACAATAAGGAAATAAATAAGCAAGCAACTAACACTAAGCTATTACGGCTATTACACATATTACATCCACTGGGCATCAAAGTTCGCCACCAGTGCAAATATAGGGAACAAAGCAGCATATTACATACACTGGCCGTCTAAATTTGCCACCGGTGCAAATAAACGCGGTAGCAAAACAAGTTTATAACTAAAACAACTTCAGAAGAGCTCAAGAAACGTTATCCTGGGTATCCACTGAAGGAAATATGCCCTAGAGGCAATAATAAAGTTGTCATTTTATATTTCCTTATTCATGATAAATGTTTATTATTCATGCTAGAATTGTATTAACCGGAAACTTGATACATGCGTGAATACATATACAAAACACCATGTCCCTAGTATGCCTCTACTAGACTAGCTCGTTGATCAAAGATGGTTAAGTTTCCTAGCCATGGACATGTGCTGTTATTTGATGAACGGGATCACATCATTAGGAGAATAATGTGATGTACAAGACCCATCCGTTAGCATAGCATAATGATCGTTCAGTTTTATTGCTACTGCTTTCTTCATGTCAAATACATATTCCTCCGACTATGAGATTATGCAACTCCCGGACACCGGAGGAATGCCCTGTGTGCTATTAAACGTCACAAGTAACTAGGTGATTATAAAATGCTCTGCAGGTATCTCCGAAGGTGTTTGTTGGGTTGACATAGATCGAGATTAGGATTTATCACTCCGAGTATCGGAGAGGTATCTCTGGGCCCTCTCGGTAATGCACATCATATGAAGCCTTGCGAGCAATGTGACTAATGAGTTAGTTGCGGGATGATGCATTACGAAACGAGTAAAAAGACTTGCCGGTAACGAGATTGAACTAGGTATGAAGATACCGACGATCGAATCTCGGGCAAGTAACATATCGATGACAAAGGGAATAACGTACGTTGACATAGCGGTTCGACCGATAAAGATCTTCGTAGAATATGTGGAAGCCAATATGAGCATCCAGGTTCCGCTATTGGTTATTGACCGAAGAGATGTCTCGGTCATGTCTACATAGTTCTCGAACCCGTAGGGTCCGCACGCTTAACGTTCGATAATGATTTGTATTATATGAGTTATGTGATTTGGCACCTGCAAAGCCTTATTTGCCGCAAGGGGCGAAAAATAGTCAGAGTTTCGTATAGGGCACCCAAGATTGGGCCGGCCCATTCTCATTCTTCTCTGTGTTTTATTTCTATTTTTCTCTTTCCTTTCCTTTCTATTTCCTTCTTCTTTTTTCCTTTTAGATTTATTTTTCTTTTTCCAAAATTTCAATCTTTATTCAAGTTTTCATATAATCTTCAGAGTTTCAAAATTTTATTCCCATGTTGAAAAGTGTGGGGAATTATTTTTCTTCTCGTTCCAATTTTTTTTTCAAAATTTAGAAAATGTTCGCAATTTGTCAAAAAATGTTTGAGTTTTCCAAAATTGTTCAAGATTTAAACATAACTACATTTTAGAAAATGATACAAATGAGAAAAGTAATCCTATTTTATTGAAATATTAAAAAATTCAAAATAATGTTTGTTTTAAAAAAACATACGCAAAAAAATTGAATGATCAAAACATGTTTTTGTTTTCAAAAATTGTTAACAAATTCAGAAAATGTTCCTTTTTAATAAAAGGTTCAGGTTTTCGAGGAAGAATTCTAAATTTCAAAGAATCTTCCCGCTTTAAGTTTTCTTCATCTTTTTCCAAAAATTAATGAAATTGTCAAAAGAACATAGATTTAAAAAATTGCTCATCTTTCAAAGAATATTCGACAATTCATAATTACTACTTTATTTTTGAAATTTTGAAAAAGATCAGAAAAATGAAAAAAATGTTTCGAATGTGATGTTGTAGTGTGTTCTTAAACATTCGCGCTGGCCATCGGTTAGCAGGAGTTGTTTGTTCGAGTGGCTAGCAACACATGGTCGAGTTTTTGAGTAATGAGTTTGATCCTTCAACTCATTGTGTTTTTTGGATTTATATTCGTGCCTTACAAACATAGGTCGTCTTGGTGCCTGCCAGTGGCCTAGCCCAGACGCGAACTGATGTGCATTCCACATGCTATTTGACGATAAAAGAGAATATGTTGGTTGGTTATAATTAAAAGTAATTATGGACACATGTCAATACAAGAGAATATGCTGGTTTGGCTCTGATTAAAAGAATATGGGTAGATGAGCGCTAAAATAATTAAAAAAATACACCATGGAAAAGCAAGGACTACCCGGTTATGCGAAGATTATGCCAATAAAACAGGATTCGCTGCAATTAGTAGTCCATTCAGTTACGAGATCGTAGGAGAGAGTGGTCAAAGCAGCTATGCCTCGAAGGTCGCCGTGCAATCACAAAGTGAGGAAGCAACTACAACCTCGACACGGAGGCGGACCTGAAGAAAAAAAGGCACGAGTTGGATGGTGGCCGCCAGTCTAAGCAACCCCACCACTATCCAGATCTCGCGGCGAAACATGACCCGCAAAAAAACTGCAGCTCCTCGCTCTGTCGCCCCACCGCTGCTGAGACCGTCTTAATGTACACATCAATTATCTTTTCCAATGCTTCTCGTAAAAAAATATCTTTTCTGTGACAACGCACGGGCATATGTGTTAATAAGAGTACAATTTACGGTACATGACACAAGTAGATCCCCTCCTCGATACCTGATTCGGTGAGTACATACGTGGCAGCACTTGGTTTTTGCCGCGGTGAGATTTGTTAACAACTAAATGAAGAGAGAGACCGACAAGAGCATCCGCCGAAAGCAATCCAGCCAAAACGGCGGAGGTATCACGGACTAATTTTCGCCTTGTTCTTTGTCTCCTCTCCTTGTTCAAGTACCGCACGAGCCCACTGCGGCGGACATGGATACAGCGGCGCAGGCCATCGTCCCGGCCACCTGCGCGCTGCAGGCTTGGTCGGCCCGCGCCGGCATCGCCCGCGAGGTGGAGGGGCTCATGGCGGCCCTCGACGGCGCCAGGCGGACGCTTGACGACGCCGCGTCGGGCGGCGAGCTGCAGAATAGGTCTCTCCATGGGTTCCTCCTTAAAGATTTCCGCCGGGAGGTGTTCCGGGCCGACACGCTGCTGGACGAACTGGACTACCACCGCATCCGGGAAGAGGAACTGGGCGCCATCAACGAGGTTGTCCACGCTTATGATTCCCGTTTTTTCTCACTCATTCATTTAGCCTTCTTCGGTTGATATATTTCTGACATTTTTGTTTCATCTGTTAGTACAACCTTATGGACCAATTGAACAACACTAGCATTATCGATCCATCATTGTCCTTGGATCCATCTAAACTTCAGCTTGTCGACAAGGTTGTCCACGCTTCCAATTCCCATTTCTATTTATTCATTCATTCATTTAGCCTTGATTAGTGGAGCTACAGGCTCCTTCTAAGCTGATTTGTTTCTGATATTTTTATTTCTCCTCAACCTGATAGACTGTGAACAGTCTTATGGACCAAATGGAACATGGAGAATCTCATGACAGCAATTCTGATAATTCACTTCAGAAGAACCACACTGGTATTGTTGATCAATCATCAGCCCTGGATCCATCTAAACTTCAGCTTGTTGTGTACAGCCCCGACGACACATATTCTGTTCCGCCATGGATGAAGCTAGATAAGAATGAGATCTTATATAGGATATCAGACAGTGTCAATCAGCTCAGTGAGATGCAACATGACGCACGCAAGGCGCTCAAACTCGAGGAACTTGACTCCCTTGCTCTCGGAATGGGCTCTCCGGACACGGACTTCAGGGAGACAACTCCTGCTGTTATTGAACCCAGAATTTATGGGAGGGACAAGGAGCAGAGTCATATAATCAACACACTTGTGTGTAGTGAAACCAAGGATGAAGGTATATCGGTTTTCGCCATTGTCGGAAACGGTGGTGTTGGCAAGACCACCTTAGCCCGTTTGGTTTATAATGATGCTATCATTGCACAACATTTTGTACTACGGCTGTGGATCTATGTATCTGTTACTTTTGATGAGGTTAAGCTTACACATGACTTGCTAGAATGCCTGTATGGTGATAGATTTGAGGGGATTAAGGAGCTGAGCAAGCTCCAAAAGTTTGTCGAGGATGGCGTAAAGTCCAAGAGGTTACTACTTGTTATGGATGACATATGGGAAGACCATGACCAGAGTCGATGGGACACATTCCTAGCTCCACTTCGTAGCGCTGAAGTCAAGGGAAATAAGGTTTTGGTAACCACAAGGAAATTTTCTATTGCAAAAATGACGGGCACAAAGGATGAAATTAAGCTGGATGGTCTAACGGAAGAGGATTTTTGGGCTTTATTCAAGGAATGTTCATTTGGGAACAGGAAAGAGCAACTGAAGCTAGTATATATTGGGCGTCAGATAGCAGCGAAATTGAAGGGATATCCTTTGGCTGCTAAAACTGTTGGAACACTATTAAGAAAAAAGCTTGATGTTGAGCATTGGAGGAAAATTCTGGATAGCACTGAATGGAAATTTCAAGAAAGCAACGAAGACATCATACCGGCATTGAGGATTAGCTACAACCATCTGCCCTTCCTTCTTCAACCGTGCTTCTCATATTGTTCACTGTTCCCTAAGAATTACCATTTCAACGCTGAACAACTGGTGAACATATGGATTGCACACGGCCTCGTGCGTCCCAAAGAAAGCAAAAGAATAGAAGATGTAGGACGTGATTACTTCAATGAGCTCGTGGACTGTGGGTTTATTCAATACGAACCAACAGGGCTTTCTTACATCATGCATGATCTGATTCACGATCTAGCACAGATGGTTTCTTCTGATGAATGTTTTACTATAGATGCTCTAGGATCTAGAGAAACACCAAAGTTTGTTCGCCATGTTAGTGTCGTTACAGAATCAGCCTATCGTCCAAAAGGAGATGGCAGTATGGCACCTAATGAATCTTTCAGACAGGAATTTGTTGAAGCAATTGGTGCATTCCAACCTAAGAACGTGAGCACAATTATGTTGATTGGTAGATATGACTCAAACTTTTCTGAAGCATTTCGAGACAAATTCGATGAGTTCAGAGCCATTCGTGTATTAAAACTGGAAATGATGTTTGATGATTTGAGTTCTTTGATATGCAACCCTGCAGCATTTATTCATCTTCGTTATCTGGAGCTGCGTGCTGCTTATGCAACTTCAAATTTGCAGTTGCCAGAGTCCATATGTAGACTGTACCATCTAGAGGTCCTTGACATTAATATAATACATAATTTTGGATCTCATATGGAGTTACCAAGAGGGTTCAGCGATCTTGTAAACCTGCGCCACTTTCTTGCCTTTGAGAATTTACATGAGAAAATTGCTGGTGTTGGGAAACTGAAATTTCTTCAGGAGCTCAAGGCTTTCAAAGTAAGTAAGAACAAAGAATTTAGCATTGATCAATTAAGCACTCTATCGGAGCTCAGAGGATCACTGAAAATATATGACCTTGGAAATGTTGAGAGCAAAATGGAGGCTATGATGGCTAGACTTGAGGACAAGGTATACTTGACAGACTTACATTTGTCATGGGATAAAATGCAAGGAAATGCTGCTTCTCACACAGTAGTACTTGAAGGATTTAAACCACCCACAAGCCTTAGATGTCTCAGAGTTGACGGACATAGAGGTGCTACTCCCAAATGGTTAACCACAGATTTTACACTTACATCGTTGCAATCTCTTCATTTGGAGCATTGCCTGGACTGGGAAGACATTCCACCTATTGCAAAGATGCCATTCCTTAGAGAGTTGCACTTGGTTCGCATGTTTAAAATCAAAAAATTGGTGATTGGTACCCTGGAGGTGTTGGAGCTACGTGAGCTGCCTCGACTGACAGATTGCACTATCTTAGATGAAGATTACTCATCCAAAAGTATACGAGTTCTTGAAATTATGGCATGTTTTCACTTGAAGAAACTACCATTTTTGCAGAACTCCGGTGGCCTGGAGAATGAGCAACGACTATCAAATCTCCACCGAGTTCATATACATGATTGGCTAGGATCTGGAGACTTACCAGCACTCCCTGTCAGCAGAATATTAACTGATTTGGACATTTCAAATCCTGGCTCAGTTCGACCCATGTCGTTCCGTCTCAAGCCCGCAGTTGGATCAGATGGGCTCACCCTAACAATTGGTGGCCATACCAACCTAAGCAGTTTGGATGAGAAAGTGTTGGCATTCAATAATCTTACTGCTTTAGTGGAAATAGAGATTACAAGCTCACCTGATCTATCTTATCTTGCATGGAATAGCTTACAACAGCTGATATCCCTAAGAAGGTTCACATTGTCTTCTTGCCCCAAGGTATTCTCTTCATTCAAAACCGGATACATGCTCCCACCTTCACTTGAAGATCTCAACTTGTCAAGGTGCGACATTACCGGGAATCAACTATCCAGGGTGCTAGCTAATCTTCCCAATCTGTCATCCTTGAAGATAGCATACTGTCATAAGATAACATCGCTGGCGGTAGGCTTATCATCGAATGGCCTAGATTCAATGCTAGAAGGAATATGTTGTATCCCAGTCCAGTGTTTGACGAGCATACGACAGTTGCACATCTCTTCTGACATGGCTTTTTTGAGCAGGAAGGGCCTAGCAGAATTCAGTTCCCTTGAAAAACTGGTTATAAAAGGTTGTGCCGAGCTTCTTAAATCCATGGTTCTCCAAGCAGGATTAGAGTCAGACAACTGTATAATTCTTCCCTCTTCATTGGTAAATTTAATGATCGATAATTTGCCCGACATGCTATTGCAGCACTCAAGCCTCACCTCCCTTGTTCAGCTAGACTTGGAGCACAGTCCTAGTTTAACATCGGTTTACCTGCATTCATGTACAGAGTTACGAACATTGGTAATCAAAGAATGCCATTTGCTATCTTTATGTGAAGGTTTTCAGGCCCTTGCTCGACTCAACACATTGATTTTAAAGTATTGCCCAAGCATGATGTATTTGGGACTGCAGTCTTGCGTGGCACTGCGACACCTGCATGTGGAAGGTTGCGACGCGTTAGCGACACTTGAGAGTTTAGTGTGCCTTCCACTACTCATTGAATTGCATCTGATCAAGAATCAAAAATTGGTTTCTCTCAAGTTGCATCCTCATGCTGCACTGGAGAGCTTGGACATTAGAGAATGCTCTATATTGTCTTCATGGGAACAGTTGAAGTCCCTTCGAAACCTTAAACGTCTGGAAATCCTAGATGCTCCTAACTTCGTGTCAGCATGGAACCGTATGGCTCAAGAGGCTGAAATTGCCGACCAACAGGTGTGCTTACCACTTGAGATACTTCATATCGATGAACCAAGTTTTCTCACAGTAGCCGTGTGTAGGCTCCTGGCCTCTCTTAAGGAGCTCCGCATTGGCCTTCCTCGGGATTCTCACGATGTGGGCTCCAAGATTACGAGATTCACTGATGGGCAGCAGGAAGCGCTACAACTTCTGCACTCACTCCATCGTCTTGAGCTGTCGTCCTTGATGAATCTTCAGATGCTGCCCTCAAAGTTGCATCTGCTTCCGTCGTTACAGTATTTGATCATAAACAAATGTGAGAGCCTCATGTCGCTACCGGAAAAAGGTCTTCCATCTTCGCTCAAGCTTCTCGATGCCGATAAGTGTAGCTCTGAATTGTATGAACAATGCAAGCAAGTAAGAGGACTCAAATGGTTGTGCATCCATGGGCGCGAACACGAAAAGTGCTAGCTTGTTTATCTTGAGGTATGCAATATTTTTTCCTATTTAAATCTTTATATTACGTACACGTGACTATGCAGTTCTCTCCAACTAAAACCATGTTTTTCATTCTAGTTACCTGTACGGCAGTTTACAGCAATAAACAATTGTTTCATAGGCAACTTGAGTACTTACAAAGAATAACAAATAAACAAAGGATAGACTTCTACTCCCTCCGTTCCAAAATAGATGACTCAATTTTGTACTAAGTTAATACAAAGTTGAGTCATCTATTTTGAAACGGAGGGAGTAGTTCCTTGTGCGTGCAAGACTGGAAGCTCCATAGTTTCATCGGCTAACATGATATGTAAGATATTAGTCGGCATGGCAACAAGGACTCGATGTCGGAATGATATGTAAGATATTGTAGAATCTTCTGAATAACTGAGTGCCTCTTCTTAACAGGAGGATTTCAGTTGGTGATGATGGTGGTGATATGTCATGCCTTGCTATTTTTACAACTCACTAACAGGAGGCATTCGGCAGTTGATTGATCTCTTTGGCCACACCATTGCTTTATGGGCCCTAAGTTGTAGGCTAGATGGTTTCACCTGAAAACATGTGTAAGATGGAGTAAGCTCTCCGTTGCTTTCCATGTAGATATTCACATATAGTTTGTTGTGTGCAAGTGTAATGCCCCAGCCACAACCACCGGTTTCCGGCTGTAACGTCTAGTTACCACCTGAGATCTAGACTGCTGGAACATCTTAGATGAGCTTCCCAAAAAAAAAGGTGCATCTTTTGATATGACTAAATCATTCCTGTTAAGCCCGGATGTCACAAGAAGGCCCGTGATTATCTTCCTTTTTGAAGACAAAAATATCTTACCGTGGTTGTGTCTGGTCACGCAATTGTTTTGACTCAATAATTGTTCAAAATGAAGCCTTCTTCAATTTTTCATTGTAAATCTGTATTATCTCATCTTTTTTTTGCGGGGGGCATTATTTCATCTGCTCCTGAGATGTGAACAAAAGGAGCTTTATTTTAGTTTCGTATATTTCCGATGCAGAACATTAATGTTGGCGCACAAACTAACATGCATGGTCTGTTCTTGCCGTTGTGTCTTGAGTTTAGTCGGAGTTTCGAAGGGTTTATAGTTCACGAGGAAGAAGTTTAGCTGGAGTTTCCAAGAATAAGGACTATAGCCGGTGTTTGTAAGGTTAATTGCTAGATATATCCGTTTGAGTGACAAGTAATTGTTGCTGCAATGATTTGCCCCCTTATGTTTTGAAGATTGTTGACATAAAGGCTTTGTGCATCCGAGACTACACAACACCGAAACAACACCTGTGTGCCATCGTCATAGTCAAAGAGCATCGCCTAGCGGACCAAACCATGGCACACCACCGTTGACGCAATCAAAAGGCACCACCCAACCAAGACTGCACAACGCCACGACACCACCTGCGTTGGGGGTACATTCGGAAGGTCACGCGAGACCGAGACGACGCCACGACACCTGTGTGCCACCGACGTAGACGCATGGCATCGTCTAGCAGAGACACACCAAGGAGCACTCGAGCACGAACACCGCCAAATAAGAGCACAAAACCACCGCTGACCCCAAGCCGGCCGCACCACAACCACCATAAACCACACACCACCGCATGAACCACATGAGCTGTCGGTGACCGACATCAACCGAGGTCTCTGTGAGGTTTTCAACTGGAGCCAAACACGAACGCCTCATCTCAAAATTCGAAGACCAGGTCACCTCTGGCCACTGCAGCAGGCTCGGGGATGCGAGCATCAAGATTTGAACCCTGGTGGGCTGGGGATACCACTGTCCGTCTAACCATCCAACCACAGGTTGGTTCGCGTTTTCTTTTTTCAATGTTTCAATTTTTTGTGAATCAAATGTATATAGACACGCTTTAATTTATTTATTACTAACTCATTTCAGTCCGTAAGTGCGTAGTCCATCGGGACGGAGGAAACAAAGCAACCAGCTCTGTAAAGCCCCGGCCGGCGGAGAGGGAAAGGTAGCCCTTTGGCTCCTTTCTCCTCGGACGGAGGAAACAAAGAAACAAGCTTTGTAATGTAAGCCCCGTCCGGCGGAGAGGGAGAGGTAGAAGCTAGGTGAGAGCGGCCTCAATGTCGCTCCCGTTTGACCCCGTTGCTCAGGCCGTCGGCGCGGCGACATGGCTGGTCGGCGTCGTGGCCGAGAGGCTCATCGGCGACGGCGTCGGTGCGTGGGCCGCCCGCTACGGCCTTGAAGAGGAGGCCTCGCGCCTCAGGGCCGAGCTGCGGCGCGCCAACCTCGTCCTCGGCGCGGCGCGGGCGGGGGCGGCCGGCAAGAAGATCGGGAACGAGCAGCTGGCGGAGCCGATTGCGGCCGTGCGGCGCCTGGCTGCGGACGCGCGCAACCTCCTCGACGAGCTCGACTACCTGGAGATACACGACAAGGTACGCCGGCCGATGTGCTTCTGCGGCACTCGACATCTTGCTTCTCCTTCGTTAATCAGTTACTAGAACGCCATTGGGACTCGGGATGGGAGGGTGCGGCGGATGGATTTCTTTGGATCTAGCGGTGGCGGCTCTGAATTTTGCCCTTTGTTGTTGGATTTTTGGGAGTCGACGGTCTCCGCCTCTGACAGTTTGTTTACCACAGCAGTTCAACTGTGAAAGTAGCAATGTTAGCAATGATTGTGAAAATGAGTAATACAAGTTGATGATGATGATGGATTTGTGTCTCCATATCAAATTTAAGAGAGGCTCACTAAATTGCTGAATGCACATATGGAGCTGTTATGTGTTTAGATTAACTTGCAGAGACATGAGAGAAGGTCCTACATTCATATTATTTGTAGCCAATAGTACTAAGGATGACATCTGCTTACCTTGGATCTTTTTCCTCTTATACCACTTTGCAAGCACGGTACACGTCGTGTACCTGATGCTGATGCGAATAAATACAAATAATTTGGTTGTACCCTACATCCTAGTTTCAGTTATTTTTTATTTCATATGCTGTTAATTCGCTTATGCTGCTGCAAAATGGTAGGAGAGGATATGCAGCTGTACACTAATGGTTTCAGTCTATCTCTAACAGATCAAAGATAAGGACCACACCGCATGTTCGTCGAAGACGCAATCTTTTATTCGATTTGCATATGGTTTTGCTAATCAGGCGAGTAGATGCATATCGTCCACGGTGAAACTCAATACAAAAGTTCCTGGCATGCATAAAGAGGATGGTCCTTCGACAAACAAAAGAAAAGTTGAGCGTCATGATATCATGAGTGGAATGAAAAGAATGAAGCTTGCTGATCCAGATAACCAAATGACTCCAGAGAAGAAGATTCAAGGGGACACAATTCCAGAAGAAATACCAGAGAGGAAACTCAGTAAAAAAGACATATCACAGAGAATAGCAAATATTGTGGTCCAGCTACATGACATCTGTGAGGATGTTCGTAAGGCTCTCAAGCAAGAGAAACTTGACGAAATTTCCCGAGTGTCTCAAAACAAAAGTTCCTACTCGCGTGAAGAAGGGGCCTGCTTTGTTGAAACTAAAGTCTTTGCAAGGGAACACGAGAAGAACCAGATCGAAAAATGTATCACTGATAGCGCAGCAAGTAAAGAGAAGCTTTTGGTTCTTCCTATTATTGGTACTGGAGGTGTTGGAAAGACGACACTTGCTCGAACAGTGTATAATGACCCAGATGTTGAAGCTAGCTTTGCTATCAGGATGTGGATTTATGTATCCGTTAACTTCGATGAAGTCAAGCTCACAGAACAGATTCTGGACTGCATTTCAGATGGGAGGCATAAAAATTCAGCTAAGAATTTCAGTACACTCCAAGATGGTATCAAGAAATTTTTGACAAAAAGATTCCTACTTGTTCTGGATGATATGTGGGAAGATGACGAGAGACGCTGGAACAAGCTATTGGCTCCACTAAGATGTACCGAAATCACAGGAAATGTGGTTTTGGTGACTACTCGAGAACTATCAGTTGCCAAAACGACGAGCACATTGGAGCAGTGCATTAAGTTGGGTGGTTTAAAAGAAGATGTGTTTTGGCTTTTCTTCAAAAGATGTATATTTGGTGATGAAAACTATCAAGGCCGAAAAAAGCTCCAGAATATTGGAAAGGAGATAGTCACTAGGTTAAGCGGAAACCCATTGGCAGCAAAAAGTGTTGGCACACTGTTGAAAAGAAGGCTTGAAGAGAAGTACTGGCAGAGAATTTTAGATGGTGATGAATGGAAACTACAAGGAGGCAATGGTAGCATCTTGCCAGCACTCATGTTAAGTTACAATCACCTTCCCTACCACCTTCAGAGATTGTTCTCTTACTGTGCTGTATTTCCGAAGGGCTACAAGTTTCACAAGGAACAGTTGGTATGTATTTGGATTGCTCTTGGGTTTGTTGTCGAGGAGAGAAAGAGACTAGAAGATACTGGAAGCGACTATTTTGACGAGTTGGTAGACAGGAGCTTCTTTGAAAAACTGGAAGAGCCACATGAATACTATCTCATGCATGATTTAATTCATCATGTAGCACAGAGTGTCTTACTAGATGAATGTCTCACCATGGACGGCTCAGGTCCACTAGCAGTCTCCCCATCTCCTAGTCATGTCAGCATCTGGACCGAATCAGAATACAAGACGCAACAAAACGGTGAAACAGAACGTAACGAAACCTTTGAAAAAAGGTTAACTGCCATTCAAAAATATGATATCTTAAGAAGCTTGGACAGTGTAATGCTAGTTGGTCCATATGATGAGAATGTTTCTGTAATTTTTACGCAGATTCTCAGGCAACTACAGTATGTTCGAGTGCTTCGGGTATCAGCAACACTCTCTAGTGCTGACATTTGGCAACTCAGTATTTCAAAGCTCATCCATCTTCGCTATCTAGAGCTGTGGTTCACCAGCGACACTCCCAAACCTTTGTCTGAGGCTCTGTGTGGACTTTACCACCTGCAGGTACTCGACGTAAGTCACTGGGGTGGTCTGGATGGTTTGCCAAGACGCATGAGTAATCTTGTAAATCTGCGATACCTTCTTGTTCCGGAGTCGTCGGTGCCATTGCACTTGCACTCAAAGATAGCAAGAGTTGGTGAACTGAAGTTTCTGCAAGAACTGAAAGAATACCGTGTCCAAATAGAGAGTGGCTTTGAGATTTCACAGCTGGAGAACCTGAATGACATCAGAGGATCACTTAGAATCTTCAATCTTGAAAAGGTCACAGAAAAGGACGAGGCTTACCGTGCAAGGATTAAAGATAAAAAGCATTTGAGGACTCTGTGGCTGTCATGGGAAATAACGAGCGCTGATCCTTCGTTTTCGAAGGAAGTACTGGAGAGTCTTGAACCACATGACCGTCTTGAGCATCTTCATATCATAAATTACATAGGTGCCACTCCATCCTGGTTGGGTCAGAGTTTCTCCCTCAACAATTTAGAAAGTCTATATCTTCAGGATTGTACAGGAATGGAGATCCTACCACCCTTCGATGAATTGCCTTTTTTGGAGAAGCTATCCTTTGTTGGCATGTGTTCACTGAAGGAGGTCAATTTTGGAACTACAGACAGAAGTACTCAATCCTCTCAGGGTCTCATGACAGATTTGGATGACTCTTCCCTTGTTGAACTCGAACTGTCTAAGTGTTCGTCCTTAGCATCGGTGAGGCTGCTTTCCTGCAGGGCATTGGAAAAGTTGAGCATCGTGGACTGTGTGCTGCTAGCTTCTGTAGATGGCCTGCAGTCACTTGACCAACTGAAGTACTGCGACATCAAAGAATGCCCTTGTTTGGAAAATCAGTTCCAGGGAATAGTAAACATCTAAGATCAGTTCCCCAAGAGACATAACATACGAGCATGAGCCTGTTTGGTGGGTGACTAACTTTGTTGTAGGTAGCCACACTATTTTTGCCAAACTTGTCTAACCTTTTGTGTGTATGAGATGAGCATTTTTCTTAAAGAAAAAAAATATTGCCTTGGGTGTGGCTAGAATCAAACACCCACCAAACTTTGTCAAACTCCACGGGAATAGCCCAGCCAACACGTCCTCGCGTCGCCCCCGCCCTGGGCGACTCAGGGGCGACGCAACCCTAGGCGCCGCCGCCGCCCTCTCCTCCTTCCCTCCTCGCGCCGCCGCTGGGTGAAACCCGCTTGGCAGACGGCGGCGGCGGGGGGACTTCCTCTCCTGACTCCCCTTCTTCCGCGGGCGGCGGATCTAGGCGGCAGGCGGCGGTGTCCTGCGGCGCTCGCGGTCGAGCGTGAGGTGGCAGAACTCGGCGAGCGGTGGCGGGGCGTGGGGCGCGCGGCCGCGAGCCTCGGCAGGCGGTGGCGGGCGCTGGGCGAGCGGCGGCGCTCCGGCGTGTGCAGGCGGCGGTGGCCCCTGTGCGCGGTCGGCGGCTCCCTCTCCGACCCGGACGACGCGGGGGGTGGCCGGCGATATGGACGCGGTGGGGCCGGCGGCTCGCTGGTCTGCCGGAGATCCAAGGGCATCATCGTCTCCGACTCAATCTACTGCGGTTCATGCTAGCTCTGGTACAGGGAGACTGTCGTCATCTCCCGGTGCTGGCTACATGGATCTAACGGCAACGGATGGACCCTTGGTCTAGTCTTCGACAGAGAAGGCGGCGGTCCGTGCACAAGAAGCGGCTGGAGTTCTTCGAACAGATCTGGGTGAAAACCTGCTCTTGGCTTGATGCCAAAGTCGGCGGTGGCGGCGCTTTACGGTGTCGTTCCCATCTTGAAGGCATCGCCATGGAGAAGTTCTAGACTACGATCTGCTACCTCTGGGGAAAACCCTCGAACGATAGATCAGAAGACGGCGGTGCCTTTGTGTCGTTTCCCCCTTGGGGGTGTCTTTCTTGGAGGCGTACGCGGGCTCAAGGGACCAGTGGCCGACGTCTTTGGTGGAGCGGTGCTTCACATGCACATTGATGGTCACAGATCTCGATGTTGAGGAACGTAGTAATTTCGAAAAGTTTCCTACGCACACGCATGATCATGGTTATGCATAGCAACGAGAGGGGCGAGTATTGTCTACGTACCCTCATAGACCGAAAGCGGAAGCGTTAGCACAACACGGTTGATGTAGTCGTACGTCTTCATGATCCGACCGATCCAAGTACCGAACGTACGACACCTCTGAGTTCAGCACACTTTCAGCTCGAAGACGTCCCGCGAACCCCGATCCAGCAGAGCTTCACGGGAGAGTTCCATCAGCATGACGGCGTGATGACGGTGATGATGTTGCTACCGACGCAGGGCTTCGCCTAAGCACCGCTACGATATGACCGAGGTGGAATAAGGTGGAGGGGGCACCGCACACGGCTGGGAGATATCAACAGATCAACTTGTGTGTCTAGAGGTGCCCCCCTGCCCCCGTATATAAAGGAGCAAGGAGGGAGAGGTGGCCGACCAAGGAGGGCGTGCCAAGGGGGGGAGTCCAACTCCCACCGGGAGTAGGACTCCTCCTTTCCTTGTTGGTGTAGGAGAAGGGACGGAAGGAAGAGAGGAGGAGAAGGAAAGAAGGGGGGCGCCGCCCCCCTCCTTGTCCAATTCGGACTAGACGGGGAGGGGGCGCGCGGCTGCCCTGGCAGCCCCTCCTCTTCTCCCACCAAGGCCCATTAGGCTCAATATACTCCCCGGGGGGTTCCGGTAACCCCCCGGTGCTCCGGTAAATGTCCGAAACCTCTGAAACACGTCCGGTGTCTGAACATAGTCATCCAATTTATCGATCTTTACGTCTTGACCATTTCGAGACTCCTCGTCATGTCCCCGATCTCATCCGGGACTCTGAACTACCTTCGGTACATCAAAACACATAAATCATAATATAAATCGTCACCGAACGTTAAGCATGGGGACCCTACGGGTTCGAGAACTATGTAGACATGACCGAGACACATCTCTGGTCAATAACCAATAGCAGAACCTGGATGCTCATATTGGCTCCTACATATTCTACGAAGATCTTTTATCGGTCAAACCGCATAACAACATACGTTGTTCCCTTTATCATCGGTATGTTACTTGCCCGAGATTCGATCGTCAGTATTTCAATACCTAGTTCAATCTCGTTACTGGCAAGTCTCTTTACTCGTTATGTAATGCATCATCCCGCAACTAACTCATTAGTCACATTGCTTGCAAGGCTTATAGTGATGTGCATTACCAAAAGGGCCCAGAGATACCTCTCCGACAATCGGAGTGACAAATCCTAATCTCGAAATAGGCCAACTCAACAAGTACCTTTGGAGACACCTGTAGATCACCTTTATAATCACCCAGTTATGTTGTGATGTTTGGTAGCACACAAAGTGTTCCTCCAGTAAACGGGAGTTGCATAATCTCATAGTCATAGGAACATGTATAAGTCATGAAGAAAGCAATCGCAACATACTAAACGATCAAGTGCTAAGCTAACGGAATGGGTCAAGTCAATCACATCATTCCCATAGTGATGTGATCCTGTTAATCAAAGGACAACTCATGTATATGGTTAGGAAACACAACCATCTTTGATTCAACGAGCTAGTCAAGTAGAGGCATACTAGTGACATTATGTTTGTCTATGTATTCACACATTTACTAAGTTTCCGGTTAACACAATTCTAGCATAAATAATAAACATTTGTCATGAAATAAGGAAATAAATAATAACTTTATTATTGCCTCTAGGGCATATTTCCTTCAGTCTCCCACTTGCACTAGAGTCAATAATCTAGTTCACATCACCATGTGATTTAACACCAATATTCACATCTGTATGTGATTAATACCCATACTTCACATCGTCATGTGACCAACACCCAAAGGGTTTACTAGAGTCAATAATTTAGTTCACATCGCTACGTGATTAACACCCAAAGAGTACTAAGGTATGACCATGTTTTGCTCGTGAGAGAAGTTTAGTCAACGCGTCTGTCATATTCAGAGCCGTATGTATTTTGCAAATATTCTATGTCTACAATGCTTTGCACGAAGCTACTCTAGTTAATTGCTCCCACTTTCAATATGTATCCAGATTGAGACTTAGATTCATCCGGATCGGTGTAAAAGTTTGCACCGATGTAACTCTTTACGACGAACTCTTTTATCACCTCCATAATCGAGAAACATTTCCTTAGTCCTTACTAAGGATATCTTTGACCGCTGTCCAGTGATCTACTCCTAGATCAAAATTGTACTCCCTTGCCAAACTCAGGGCAGGGTACACAATAGTTCTGGTACTCAGCACAGCATACTTTATAGAACCTATGACTGTGGCATAGGGAATGACTTTCATTCTCTTTCTATTTTCTGCCATGGTCGGGATTTGAGTCTTACTCAACTTCACACCTTGCAACACAGGCAAGAACTCCTTCTTTGACAGTTCCATTTTGAAATACTTCAAAATCTTATCAAGGTATGTACTCATTGAAAAATCTTATCAGGCGTCTTGATCTATCTCTATAGATCTTGATGCTCAATGTGTAAGCATCTTCACCGAGGTCTTTCTTTTAAAAACTCTTATTCAAGTATCCTTTTATGCTATTCAGAATTTCTATATCATTTACAATCAACAATATGTCTTCCACATATACTTTTAGAAATGCTATAGAGCTCCCACTCACTTTCCTGTAAATACAGACTTCTCCAAAAGTCTGTATAAAACCATATGCTTTGATCAACTCATCAAAGGGTATATTCAACCTCTGAGATGCTTGCACCAGTCCATAGATGGATCACTAGAGCTTGCACACTTTGTTAGCACCTTTAGCATTGACAAAACCTTCTGGTTGCATCATATACAACTATTCTTTAATAAATCCATTAAGGAATGCAATTTTGACATCCGTTTGCCAGATTTCGTAAAATGTGGCAATTGCTAACATGATTTGGACAGACTTAAGCATCAATACGAGTGAAAAAAATCTCATCATATTCAAAACCTTGAACTTGTCGAAAAACTTTTTGCGACAAGTCGAGCTTTGTAGATAGTAACACTACTATCAGCGTCTGTCTTCCTCTTGAAGATCCACTTATACAATATGGCTTGCCGATCATCGGGCAACTCCACCAAAGTCCACACTTTGTTCTCATACATGGATCCCATCTCAGACTTCATGGCCTCAAGCCATTTCGCGGAATCTGGGCTCATCATCACTTCCTCATAGTTTGTAGGTTCATCATGGTCTAGTAACATGACTTTCAGAATAGGATTATCGTACTACTCTGGTGCGGACTGTACTTTGGAAGACCTACGAGGTTCTGTAGTAACTTAATCTGAAGTTTCATGATCATCATCGTTAGCTTCCTCACTAATTGGTGTAGAAATCACTGGAACTGATTTCTATGATGCACTACTTTCCAATTCGGGAGAAGGTACAATTACCTTATCAAGCTCTACTTTCCTCCCACTCACTTATTTCGAGAGAAACTCCTTCTCTAGAAAGGATCCATCTTAACAACGAATATCTTGTCATCAGATCTGTGATAGAAGGTGTACCCAACAGTTTCCTTTGGGTATTCTATGAAAACGCACTTCTCCGATTTGGATTCGAGCTTATCAGGTTGAAATTTTTTCACATAAGCATCGCAGCTCCAAACTTTAAGAAACGACAACTTTGGTTTCTTGCCAAACCACAGTTCATAAGACGTCGTCTCAACGGATTTTGATGACGCCCTATTTAAAGTGAATGCAACTGTCTCTAATGCATAACCCCAAAACGATAATGGTAAATCGGTAAGATACATCATAGATCGCACCATATCCAATAAAGTGTTGTTACGACGTTTGGACACACCATTACGCCGTGGTGTTCCATGTGGCGTGAGCTGTGAACCTATTCCACATTGTTTTTAAATGAAGGCCAAACTCGTAATTCAAATATTCTCATCTACGATCAGATTGTAGAAACTTTATTTTCTTTTTACGATGATTCTCCACTCCACTCTGAAATTCTTTGAACTTTTCAAATGTTTCAGACTTATGCTTCATTAAGTAGACATACTCATATCTGCTAAAATCATCTGTGAAGGTCAGAAAAATAACGATACCCGCCACGAGCATCAACACTCATTGGACCGCATACATCGGTATGTATTATTTCCAACAAATCAGTAGCTCGTTCCATTGTTCCGGAGAACGGAGTTTTAGTCATCTTGCCCAAAAGGCCCAGTTCGCAAGCATCAAATGATTCATAATCAAGTGATTCCAAAAGTCCATATTTATGGAGTTTCTTCATGCGCTTTACACCGATATGACCCAAACGGCAGTGCCACAAATATGTTGCACTATCATTGTCAACTTTGCATCTTTTGGCATCAATATTATGAATATGTGTATCACCATGATCAAGATTCAGTAAACCATCAACATTGGGTGTATGACCATAGAAGGTTTTATTCATGTAAACATAATAACAATTTATTCTCTATCTTAGATGAATAATCGTATCACAATAAACATGATCTAATCGTATTTATGCTCAACGCAAACACCAAATAACATTTATTTAGGTTTAACACTAATCCCGAATGTATAGGGAGTGTACGATGATGATCATATCAATCTTGGAACTACTTCCAACACACATCATCACTTCACCCTCAACTAGTCTCTGTTTATTTTGTAACTCTTGTTTCGAGTTACTAATTTTTAGCAACCGAACAAGTATCAAATACTCAGCGGCTACTATAAACACTAGTTAGGTACACATCAATAACCTGTATATCAAATATACCCTTGTTCACTTCGCCATCCTACTTATGCACCAAACATTCAGGGTATTTCCGCTTATAGTGACCATTTCCTTTGCAGTAGAAGCACTCAGTTTCAGGCTTTAGTCTAGCTTTGGGCTTCATCACGGAAGTGACAACTTGCTTGCCATTCTACATGAAGTTCCCTTTCTTTCCCTTTCCCCTTTTCTTCAAACTAGTGGTCTTGTTAATTATCAACACTTGATGCTCTTTCTTGATTTCTACCTTCATCGATTTCATCATCACGAAGAGCTCGGGAATCGTTTTCGTCATCCCTTGCGTATTATAGTTCATCATGAAGTTCTAGTAACTCGGTGATGGTGACTAGAGAACTCTGTCGATCACTATCTTATCTGGAAGATTAACTCCCACTTGATTCAAGCGATTGTAGTACTCAGACAATCTGAGCACATGCTCACTGCTTGAGCTATTCTCCTCCATCTTTTAGCTATAGAACTTGTTGCAGACTTAATATATCTCAACTCGGGTATTTGCTTCAAATATTAACTTCAACTCCTGGAACATCTCATATGGTCCATGACGTTCAAAATGTCTTTGAAGTCCCGATTCTAAGCCGTTAAGCATGATGCACTAAACTATCAAGTTGTCATCATATTGAGCTAGCCAAACGTTCATAACGTCTGCATCTGCTCCTGCAATAGGTCTGTCACCTAGCGGTGCATCGAGGACATAATTCTTCTATGCAGCAATGAGGATAAGCCTCAAATCACGGACCCAGTCCGCATCATTGCTACTATCATTTTTCAACTTAGTTTTCTCTAGGAACAGATATAAAACATAGGGAAGAAACAACACGAGGTATTGATCTACAACATAATTTGCAAAATACTATCAGGACTAAGTTCATGATAAATTAAAGTTCAATTAATCATATTACTTAAGAACTCCTTCTCAGATAGACATCTCTCTAATCATCTAAGTGATCACGTTATCCAAATCAACTAAACCATGTCCGATCATCATGTGAGATGGAGTAGTTTTCAATGGTAAACATCACTATGTTGATCATATCTACTATATGATTCACGCTCGACCTTTCGGTCTCCAGTGTTCTGATGTCATATCTGCATATGCTAGGCTCGTCAAGTTTAACCCGAGTATTCTGCGTGTGCGAAACTGGCTTGCACCCGTTGTAGATGAACGTAGAGCTTATCACACCCGATCGTCACGTGGTGTCTCGGCATGATGAACTTTGGCAACGGTGCATACTCAGGGAGAACACTTTTATCTTGAAATTTAGTGAGAGATCATCTTACAGTGCTACCGTCAATCAAAGCAAAATAAGATGCATAAAGGATAAACATCACATGCAATCAATATAAGTGATATGATATGGCCATCATCATCTTGTGCTTGTGATCTCCATCTCCGAAGCTCCGTCATGATCACCATCGTCACCGGCGCGACACCTTGATCTCCATCGTAGCATCGTTGTCGTCTCGCCAACTATTGCTTCTACGACTATTGCTAACTCTTAGTGATAAAGTAAAGCAATTACAGGGCGATTGCATTGCATACAATAAAGCGACAACCATATGGCTCCTGCGAGTTGCCGATAACTCTGTTACAAAGCATGATCATCTCATACAATAAAATTTAGCATCATGTCTTGAACATATCACATCACAACAGGCCCTGCAAAAACAAGTTAGACGTCCTCTACTTTGTTGTTGCAAGTTTTACGTGGCTGCTACGGGCTGAGCAAGAACCGTTCCTACCTATGCATCAAAACCAGAACGATATTTCGTCAAGTTGGTGTTGTTTTAACCTTCTCAAGGACCGGGCATAGCCACACTCGGTTCAAGTAAAGTTGGAGAAACTGACACCCTCCAGCCACCTATGTGCAAAGCACGTCGGTAGAACCAGTCTCGCGTAAGCGTACGCGTAATGTCGGTCCGGGACGCTTCATCCAACAATACCGCCGAACCAAAGTATGAAATGCTGGTAAGCAGTATGACTTGTATCGCCCACAACTCACTTGTGTTCTACTCGTGCATATAACATCTAGGCATAAACCTGGCTCGGATACCACTATTGGGGAACGTAATAATTTCAAAAAAAATCCTACGCACACGCAAGATCATGGTGATGCATAGCAACGAGAGGGGAGAGTATTGTCTACGTACCCTTGTAGACCGAAAGAGAAAGCGTTAGCACAACGCGGTTGATGTAGTCGTACGTCTTCACGATCCGACCGATCCAAGTACCGAACGTACGTCACCTCCGAGTTCAGCACACGTTCAGCTCGATGACGTCCCGCGAACTCCGATCCAGCAGAGCTTCACGAAAGAGTTCCGTCAGCATGACGGCATGATGACGGTGATGATGTTACTACCAACGCAGGGCTTCGCCTAAGCACCACTACGATATGACTGAGGTGCAATAAGGTGGAGGGGGAACAACACACGGCTGGGAGAGATCAACAGATCAACTTGTGTGTCTAGAGGTGCCCTCCTGCCCCTGTATATAAAGGAGCAAAGGGGGAGAGGCGGCCGGCCAAGGAGGGCGCGCCAAGGGGGGAGTCCTCCTTTCCTTGTTGGAGTAGGAGAAGGGAAGGAAGGGAGAGAGGAGGAGAAGGAAAGAACGGGGGCGCCGCCCACCTTGTTGTCCAATTCGGACTAGAGGGGGAGGGGGTGCGCGGCTGCCCTGGCCGCCCCTCATCTTCTCCCACCAAGGCCCATTAGGCCCAATATACTCCCCAGGGGGGTCCGGTAACCCCTGGGTACTCCGGTAAATGTCCGAAACCTCCGAAACACTTCCGGTGTCCGAACATACTCATCCAATATATTGATCTTTACGTCTCGACCATTTCGAGACTCCTCGTCATGTCCCAGATCTCATCCGGGACTCCAAACTACCTTCGCTACATCAAAACACATAACTCATAATATAAATCGTCACTGAACATTAAGCGTGCAGACCCTGCGGGTTCGAGAACTATGTAGACATGACCGAGACACATCTCCGGTCAATAACCAATAGCGGAACCTGGACGCTCATATTGGCTCCTACATATTCTACGAAGATCTTTTATCGGTCAAACCGCATAACAACATACGTTGTTCCCTTTGTCATCGGTATGTTACTTGCCCGAGATTCGATCGTTGGTATCTCAATACCTAGTTCAATCTCGTTACCGGCAAGTCTCTTTACTTGTTATGTAATGCATCATCCCGCAACTAACTCATTAGTTCACATTGCTTGCAAGGCTTATAGTGATGTGCATTACCGAGAGGGCCCAGAGATACCTCTCCGACAATCGGAGTGACAAATCCTAGTCTCGAAAAACGCCAACTCAACAAGTACCTTTGGAGACACCTGTAGAGCACCTTTATAATTGTTTAAAATATGCCCTAGAGGCAATAATAAAATGGTTATTATTATATTTCTTGTTCTTGATAATTGTTTATTGTTCATGCTATAATTGTGTTATCCGAAAAATCGTAATACATGTGTGAATACATAGACCACAACATGTCCCTAGTGAGCCTCTAGTTGACTAGCTCATTGATAAACAAATGGTCATGGTTTCTTGACTACGGACATTGGATGTCATTGATAATGGGATCACATCATTAGGAGAATGATGTGATGGACAAGACCTAATCCTAAGCTTAGCACAAGATCGTGTAGTTCGTCTGCTAGAGTTTTTCTAATGTCAAGTATCATTTTCCTTAGACCATGATATGGTGCAACTCCCGGATACCGTAGGAGTGCTTTGGGTGTACCAAACGTCACAACGTAACTGGATGGCTATAAAGGTGCACCACAGGTATCTCCGAAAATGTCTGTAGTTTTGGCACGAATCGAGACTGGGATTTGTCACTACGTATGACGGAGAGGTATCTCTGGGCCCACTCGGTAATGAATCATCATAATGAGCTCAATGTGACTAAGTAGTTGGTCACGGGATCATGCATTACGGAACGAGTAAAGTGACTTGCCGGTAACGAGATTGAATGAGGTATTGTGATACCGACTATCGAATCTCGGGCAAGTAACATACCGATTGACAAAGGGAATTGTATACGGTATTGCTTGAATCCTCGACATCGTGGTTCATCAGATGAGATCATCGTGGAACATGTGGGATCCAACATGGGTATCCAGATCCCCTGTTGGTTATTGGCCGGAGAGTTGTCTCGGTCATGTCTGCATGGTTCCCGAACCCGTAGGGTCTACACACTTAAGGTTCGATGATGCTAGGGTTATAAGGAAGATTTGTATGTGATTACCGAATGTTGTTCCGAGTCCCGGATGAGATCCCAGATGTCATGAGGTGTTCCGGAATGGTTCGGAGGTGAAGATTTATATATGGGAAGTCATCATATGGTCGCCGGAAATATTCGGGGGTATACCGGTATTGTACCGGGACCACCGGAGGGGTTCCGGTGGTCCACCGGGTGGGTCCACCTGCCCCGGAGGGCCTTATAGGCTGTAGATGGAAGGGTACCAGCCCCAAGTGGGCTGGGCGCCCCCCCCCCCAGAGGTCCCATGCGCCTAGGGTTGGGGGGAACCCTAAAGGGGGCGCCCCCCTTGGCTTGGGGGGCAAGCCCCCTTCCCCCTTGGTCGCCGCCCCCCTCTAGATCCCATCTAGAGGGTCGGCCCCCTTCCCACTTCTCCCTATAAATAGAGAGCTGGAGGGAGGGGTGCAGCACCACATCCAAGGCGTAGCCCCTCCCCTACCCAATACCTCTTCTCCTCCGCAAGAGCTTGGCGAAGCCCTGCCGGAGAACTGCCACTCCATCACCACCACGCCGCCGTGCTGCTGTTGGAGCCCTTATTCCTCAACCTCTCCCTCCTCCTTGCTGGATCAAGGTGTAGGAGACGTCACCGGGCTGCACGTGTGGTGAGCGCGGAGGCACCGTTGTTTGGTGCTTAGATCGGATTCGGCCGCGATCTGAATCGCTACGTGTACGACTCCTCCAACCGCGTTCTTGCAATGCTTCCGACTCGCGATCTTCAAGGGTATGAAGATGCACTCCCCTCTCTCTTGTTGATAGTTACTCCATAGATTGATCTTGGTGATGCGTAGATTTTTTTTAAATTTCTGCAACGATCCCCAACAGTGGGATCAGGGGCTAGGTCTATGAGTAGTTTGTATGCACGAGTAGAACAAAAGTTTGTTGTGGGCGTCGATTTTGTCAATTTACTTGCCACTACTAGTCTTATCTTGTTTCGGCGGCATCGTGGGATGAAGCGGCCCGAACCGACCTTACACATACACTTACGTGAGACAGGTTCCACCGACTAACATGCACTGGTTGCATAAGGTGGCTAGCGGGTGTCTGTCTCTCCCACTTTAGTCGGATCGTATTTGATGAAAAGGGTTGAGGGAGTCCTGGATTAGGGGGTGTCCGGATGGGACTTTCCTTGGCGTGGAAGGCAAGCTTGGCGATACGGATATGTAGATCTCCTACCATTGTAACCGACTCTGTGTAACCCTAACCCTCTTCGGTGCCTATATAAGCCAGAGGGTTTTAGTCCGTAGGACGAACAACAATCATACCATAGGCTAGCTTCTAGGGTTTAGCCTATCTGATCTTGTGGTAGATCTACTCTTGTACTACCCATATCATCAATATTAATCAAGCAGGAGTAGGGTTTTACCTCCATCGAGAGGGCCCGAACCTGGGTAAAAACATCGTGTCCCTTGTCTCTTGTTACCATCCGCCTAGACGCACAGTTCGGGACCCCCTACCCGAGATCCGCCGGTTTTGACACCGACATTGGTGCTTTCATTGAGAGTTCCTCTGTGTCGTCATCTTTAGGCCCGATGGCTCCTCCAATCATCAACAACAATGCGGTCCAGGGTGAGACTTTTCTCCCCGGACAGATCTTCGTATTCGGCGGCATTGCACTACGGGCCAATTCGCTTGGCCATCTGGAGCAGATTGAAAGCTACGCCCCTGGCCATCAGGTCAGATTTCTAAGTTTGAACTATACGGCTGACGTCCGCGGAGACTTGATCTTCGACGGGTTCGAGCCACAGCCAAGCGCGCCGCACTGTCATGATGGGCATGATCTATCTCTGCCGCCGGACAGTGCACTGGAGGCCACACCAGTGTCTGCTCCGACCCTTAGCTCAGAGCCGACTGCACTGATCGAGGACGGGTGGCTGGACACTGCCTCGGGTACAGCAATCTCTATGGCGATTAAGCCGAACACCATCCCTGTCCTTTGCGAAGCTCGTGACTCCAAGGTGCCGGACTTCGAACCTTCCGCGCTCCTGCCAATCGAATCCGATCGGGCGCCGATCATGGAGTTCACCACCGCGGACATCTTTCAGCACTCGCCCTTTGACGACATCCTAAATTTACTGAAGTCTCTCTCTTTATCAGGAGAGCCCTGGCCGGATTATGGTCAGCAAGGTTGAGATGCGGACGACAAATAAATTCAAAGCCCACCCACCACCCACTTCGTAGCCACTGTCGAAAGTTTAAACGACGTGCTCGACTTCGACTCCGAAGACATTGACGGTATGGACGACGATGTAGGAGATAAACATGAACCAGAACCTACAAGGCACTGGACAGCCACCTCATCTCACGATGTATACATGGTAGACACACCCAAAGGAAGCGACGACGAGGAACAATGGGACGCCACGAGGGATCGTTCCCTCGAAAAGCAGTCAAAACGGCGACGTAAGCGCCACCCAAAGTCCTGCCTCGACAAAGACAGCAGCCATACAGACCCAGCCATAGAGCAGGGCGAACCGGTGGACGACGAACATGCTATTGAGCAATCGTCCGAACAGGACAATCTGGATAAACAACCCGTCCCCGGCGAAGATAACAGTCCGGACGATCTCACGCCGGACAAGTTCCTGGAGCAGAAGAACCTCCACAAAAGGCTCGTCGCCACTGTGCGTAGCCTGAAAAAGCAGAAGCGGAAGCTCAAAACAGCGGAAGATGCGCTCAGAATCAGATGGAGCAAAGTACTCAACACCACAGACAAATACGGCGATAGTCGCCGAACAAAGAGCTACCCGAAGCGAGAACTACTGCCCGAATTTGATGAGGAGGCCATAGAGCCCCCACAATGAAAGAACAAGGAGACCACCCGGTCGGATAGACGCCCCCATGGCAAACATAGAGCGGCAAACGACGTCGCACACAAGCCGGCACGCGATCCGCACACGGATTTGCATCAAAAAGATGGCCCAGTTAGATCTATCTATGGGCCAAGAAAGCAATCTCTAGTAAGCAATGCAACACATCAAGTATCCGAATATTACGGTACACCTAAATATAGGGGTGCCGCACACCCCCTATGTTTCACCGATGAGGTTCTGGATTATGAATTTCCAACGGGATTCAAGCCCGTAAACATAGAGGCATACGAGGGAACAACAGACCCTGGAGTCTAGATTGAGGATTACATCCTCCACATACACATGGCTAGAAGAGATGACCTCCACGCCATAAAATACTTACCCCTCAAGCTCAAAGGGCCAGCCCGGCATTGGCTCAAAAGCCTCCCCGAAAACACCATTGGAAGTTGGGAAGAGCTCGAGGATGCTTTTCGGGCAAATTTTCAAGGGACCTATGTACGACCTCCGGATGCAGACGATTTAAGTCACATAACTCAACAACCCGGAGAGTCAGCCCGAAAATTCTGGAACAGATTCCTTGCTAAAAAGAACCAAATAGTCGACTGTCCGGACGCCGAAGCCTTAGTAGCTTTCAAACACAACGTCCGAGACGAATGGCTCGCCAGACACCTCGGCCAAGAAAAGCCAAGAACAATGGCCCATTAACAAGCTTCATGACCCGCTTTTGCGCGGGAGAGGATAGCTGGCTGGCAAGATGTAGTACCAGCGACCCAAGTACATCCGAAGTCAGGGATGGAAACAGGAAACCGCAACGCAGCAAGGACCAGCGCCGAACCAAGGGAAACAGCCTGAAGAGCACGGCAGTCTACACCGGATTCAAAAGCTCTCGGTAGAATAATAAAAAACCGCCCCTTAAGGATAATAGGGACGAGCTATCTAACTTAAATAAAATCTTGGACAAGATATGCCAAATCCACAGTACTCCTGGGAAGCCTGCAAACCATACCCACAGAGATTGTTGGGTCTTCAAGCAGTCCGGCAAACTCAATGCCGAACACAAGGGGCTCGACACACAAGGAGAGGATGATGACGAACCCCACAAGCAGAGCAACGGAAAACAAAAGAATTTCCCACAAGAAGTCAAGACAGTTAACTCACTTCACGTGACAAAAGGGAAAAATAGAGCGGTGCCCATAGAGGTACGCGCCATACGGCCTATCCCAGAGGAGTCCCGCCACTGGTTGTTAAATCCAATCACCTTTGACCATCAGGATTACTCTAGAAGTATCCAGAATGCAGGATGGACTGCCTTGATATTGGACCCAATAATTGGCGGACTCCAATTTACACAAGTCCTAATGGACGGCGGCAGTGATCTAAACCTGCTATACCAGGACACAATCCGCAAAATGGGGATAGACCCAACCAAAATTCGCCATAGCAACACTTCCTTTCAAGGGGTAATGCCAGGCCCATATGCCCATTGTACGGGCTCTCTACTGCTAGAAGTTGTGTTCGGCTCACCCGACAACTTCCGCCGTGAAAAGTTAACCTTCCACCTCGCCCCATTTACAAGTAGCTACCAAGCACTACTGGGACGCGAAGCTTTCGCCCGGTTTAATGCAATACCGCATTATGCATACCTTACACTTAAAATGCCTGGTCCGCGAGGCATCATCTCCTTAAAGGGAAATATCGAGTGTTCCTCGAGCATGGAAGATTGTGTGACTGCCTTGACAGCCGCACACTAAACCGGCTTCACTGATCAAAGCACCTAAATAGGTCGTCCAGACCCCGAACACGGTTAGACGAGTCCGGCGTAAACATACAAGGGCTTACTAGCCGCATATCCCCGTACAAGGGGCTCCGCGCCTGTACAACAAGAGACAATAAAGCTCAATCTTATTCATTTTTTGAATCATACTTTGTTTATTTAATATAACGTACATTTTTCGCACGATCTTTTTCAACTAAGTTCCTCTCTTTTAAGATGAACACCGTGCTACACCCGTCCAGGATACGGCATAACGGAGACACAGGCGCAGACGTGCAGTGGGGACCCGTGACAAGGATTCTTTTCAGATTAAGACCCTGCGTAAACCTTTTTTACTGTCTCTTGTTGATACACATCCCCTGGTTTCTTGCCATAGCCGAGGAGGAGGCTGGCGTTTTGGCATGGGCCACGACAGAATTTTGCGCGTACCTGGACACCAGGGGCTTATTACCAACGGCGTTGTTCGTCCCGTTTGAAGGAAATATGCCCTAGAGGCAATAATAAAGTTATTATTTATTTCCTCATATCATGATAAATGTTTATTATTCATGCTAGAATTGTATTAACCGGAAACATGATACATGTGTGAATACATAGACAAACACAACGTCACTAGTATGCCTCTACTTGACTAGCTCATTAATCAAAGATGGTTATGTTTCCTAACCATAGACATGTGTTGTCATTTGATTAATGGGATCACATCATTAGAGAATGATGTGATTGACATGACCCACTCCGTTAGCCTAGCACTTGATCGTTTAGTATATTGCTATTGCTTTCTTCATGACTTATACATGTTCCTGTAACTATGAGATTATGCAACTCCCGTTTACCGGAGGAACACTTTGGGTGCTACCAAACGTCACAACGTAACTGGGTGATTATAAAGGAGTACTACAGGTGTCTCCAAAGGTACATGTTGGGTTAGCGTATTTCGAAATTAGGTTTTGTCACTCCGATTGTCGAAGAGGTATCTCTGGGCCCTCTCGGTAATGCACATCACTATAAGCCTTGCAAGCAATGTAGCTAATAAGTTAGTTATGAAATGATGCATTACGTAACGAGTAAAGAGACTTGCCGGTAACGAGAATGAACTAGGTATTGGATACCGACGATCGAATCTTGGGCAAGTAACATACCGATGACAAAGGGAACGACATATGTTGTTATGCGGTTTGACCGATAAAGATCTTCGTAGAATATGTCGGAGCCAATATGGGCATCCAGGTTCCGCTATTGGTTATTGACCGAGAATAGTTCTAGGTCATGTCTACATAGTTCTCGAACCCGTAGGGTCCGCACGCTTAACGTTGCGATGACAGTTTTATTATGAGTTTATAAGTTTTGATGTACCGAAGTTTGTTCGGAGTGCCAGATGTGATCACGGACATGACGAGGAGTCTCGAAATGGTCGAGACATAAAGATTAATATATATATTGGACGACTATATTCGGACACCAGAAGTGTTCCGGGCATTTTCGGAGAAAACCGGAGTGCCGGAGGGTTACCGGAACCCCCCCCCCCGGTAGAAGTAATGGGCCTTATGGGCCTTAGTGGAGAGAGAGAGGGGCAGCCAGCATGGGCCACGCGCACCCTCCCCCTCTGGTCCGAATTGGACTAGGAGGGGGGCGGCGCCCCCCTCTTTCCCTCTCCCTCTCCCCCTTCCTTTCCCCCCTCCTAGTAGGAGTAGGAAAGAGGGAGTCCTACTCCTACTAGGAGGAGGACTCCTCCTCCTTGGCGCGCCCACAAGAGCCGGCCGGCCTCCCCCCTTGATCCTTTATGTACGGGGGCAAGGGGGCACCCTAGAACACACAAGTTGATCTACGGATCGTTCCTTAGCAGTGTGCGGTGCCCCCCTCCACCATATTCCACCTCGGTCATATCGTCGCGGAGTTTAGGCGAAGCCCTGCGCCAGTAGAGCATCATCATCGTCACCACGCCGTCGTGCTGACGGAACTCATCCCCGACACTTTGCTGGATTGGAGTCCGGGGATTGTCATCGAGCTGAACGTGTGCTGAACTCGGAGGTGCCGTACGTTCGGTACTTGGATCGGTCGGATCGTGAAGACGTACGACTACATCAACTGCGTTGTCATAATGCTTCCGCTTACGGTCTACGAGGGTACGTGGACAATACTCTCCGCTCTCATTGCTATATCATCACCATGATCTTGCGTGTGCGTAGGATTTTTTTTGAAATACTACGTTTCCCAACACCATTTTCATAAAGACCGAATACCTTAGGGAGTGTTCGGCGTCTCGAGTTAGGCCTTATATGCATCAGCTCCGAATCATGTCTTTGGTCAAATGTTGGGTTTGCCCGGCTCCTGTGTTTTGCTGCTTTACGTTCCGCTCTATCGGCTAAGCCGACACCAGGAGAACTACTGTGATTGTGCCCCGGTTCGGCCAGGCGAGCACCTCAGTAGAGAAAGCCGAAAACTGACTGTCATGATATAGCGTGAGACTGGTCAACCACTCGATGACCTGCCGGAATCTATAGTATTCCTCCGCATTGACGAAGGGCCGTTTTTCGGTCAGGCACATACGCGCCCCGAATTCGGGTGAGCGCGGTGCCCCTAGGGGCTATATAGTAGCCCCACTGTCAAACTCCTATGGCTAAGTGAAAGTGATAAAGCATTATAGTCCGGTTGCCTAGTTTGCTGCGCTACCACCTCCTTTATAGGACCAAGACGTTGGATCAAGTGTGAAAATGCGCCTATTGCAAACAGCCCCGCATTATATGCGTGGGGGCTGAAGCCGAAGACTGCCATCTTTCAGGTTATATATACATATACATTAGCAGCTGCACATGAGGTATTTTAATTCTTGAAAGGCACAAGTATAAAAAGCTTTTATATTCCATCGATACATTGTTTCACAATAATACATGTTATTCGAATATAATATCCTTCGAGCACTGCATCTCTATTAAACGAGCGCCCTGCAGAACTTCCTGAAAATAGTGCTCGACAGGTACTCGGCTTCCGTCCGAATCTAGGGATGCAACATCGGTGGCCTTCATCTCTGCCCAGTATGTCTTGACACAGGCAAGAGCCATCCGCGCACCCTCTATGCATGCCGACCTCCTCATTGCATTGATATGCGGCACCGCACCAAGGAACTGATGCACCAAGCCAAAATAACTCTTCGGCTCGGGCCTTTTCGGCCACAAAAGACTCATGACATCCTTCATGGCAAGTCCGGATAACCTATTCAGCTCCGCTCATTCGGCCAAGCGACCGGTTAATGGAAGTGGGCGCTCTGGATTATGGAACTACGACCAAAAAACCTTTTCCATTTCATGATCTTTTTTATCTCGGAAGTGTTCGGCCGCGTCCGCGGCACTTGCCGCTAAGTCCAGATAAGCATCCTCCGCACTCCACAGCCGGTCCAACTGAGCATAATTAGGATCCATGAATTTCCTCTGCAGCAGAAAGGGCTTTCTAGCCGCGATATCTCCGGCCTGATGCAGCTCCTCCTTCATAGCTCTCATCGCAGAGTGAGCATCCTTGGCCTCGGTAGTGGCCTTCTTCAGGTCCTCTTGCACCGCTCGATCTTCTTTTTCAAGAAGCTTGCAGCGATCGGCAGCATTCTTCAACTTCACGGCCATCTCGGCCATTTCCTTCTTGCTTCGGCGGTGAGCAATCTGTTCGGCTTTTAGCTCTTCGCTCACCTTTAAGGCAGCCGCATCACTTTTTCTGGCCTGCTCCTTGGCTCGGGCGAGCTCCGTCCTAAGGTTCTCCATGGCGGCGGCACCATCTGCATCAAGCATACATGTTGTAAGGCACGGGCATCAAGCTCCCTTACCAGGTGTCCGCGGAGAAATCACATACCTTGTGACTCGTCAAGACGCTTATTGACAAGCGCAATGTCGGCATCCGCCACGTCAAGTTGCCGCTTTAGTTCGGCAAATCCATCAGTCCGGCTAGCCACCGGACACTTCGGCACCTACATAGGGAGGGCGACATATTATACCTGGGATTATGATCCTCGGCGCGCTGTCATTTTTGACAACACACTGAGTCTCAGGGGCTACTATCTACACAGGGCGCATTTTATATGCGGAACTGTCAAAAGGTACATCATTTCGCGTACCTCAAAACCTGTCAGTAAACTTCTGACAGCTTCGTGCAATCCGCTCTCAGCGGATGAAATCCTTTCAATCACAGTACCCATTAACGCACGGTGATCTTCTGAGATAGACGCTCCCCCGAGCAGATCCTCCAGCTCCTCCGACCGTACACCAGGTGGTGCCGGACTCGTCCGATGGCCTTTTTCGAAGGCCGGACGCGGAGGGCTTTGAGGGGAAATACGACCACCTCAGGGTCGCCCGCCTCGCAAGACGGTACGGCAGGGGGAGGCATTTTGCTCTCTATCATCTTCGGACGAAGATCCCCCGAAGATGAGCTCTGCTGAGAAGGGCTGAGATCCGAACTACACGGTAAAACTTCGGTTATCTTCATCAGAAATAGGGCAGGGATATCCTTTATTTTAAAAACTCCCCTTTTTACTTACGGCTCGGTGGAGGGCTGATCCCCTTGGGGGCATAATGCGGCCGAGGCATCTCTCGGTGCAGGACCCTCTGGCAAAGATTTCTTCCCCCGCTTTGATACCATGGTCTCCGGGTCTTCAAAGGCGGTCCTCTTCTTCCCTTGGATGGAGGGATTCTCGATCGCTCCTTTCCTGGCAGCCTCCTTCGCGGAGGCGGTAGCTTCCTTGTTCCCCCCTTCACCTTCTTCCGAAGGCGCAACCTCCAGCATCCTGGTTAACACGGGATCCGGCGTGGTCTCAGGGAGGGGGCCGGACACCTAATTAACTTTTCTTTCGCTATCCACTCTTGTTCAAGGGACAGCTTTTTTGAGGGCGAATTCATGATAAATATGGGATAGCGTGTCCGGGTACAGGGCTACTTACTTGAGTATCCGGGCGATTGCAATTCAGACCTGCGTCCTCGGTCAAGTCCGGACACATCACTTGTGATCCGAAGAAAAGCTTGTACATCTCCATGGGCGTCGCACCCATAAAACGTTGGAGAGCTCGTGGTCCCTCTGGGTTAAATTCCCACAGGCGGAGGGGGCAACGTTTGTAGGGCAGGGTACAACGAATCAGCATGACCTGCACTACTACGACCAGAGTGATCTCTCTCTAGGAGATCTTGAATGCGGCCCTGCAGCAAGGGCACGTCCTTGGACGGCCCCCAGTCAAGTCCTTTATTGACCAATGACGCCAGCCGCGGCAGAGGACCCGAGCGAAAGGCAGGTGGCGCCACCCATTTGGTGCCCCTGGGAGCTGTGATATAAAACCACTCTTGTTGCCATAAGCTGAGCTCCTCTTGAAAAGAGCCCTCGGGCCACGGAGCATCAACATTCTTGCTTATAACAGCCCCTCCGCACTCTGCCTACTGCCCCTTGATCATCTTCAGCTCCACTTTGAAGGTCTTGAGCACAATCTGAAGCGAGGGGTAATGCGGAGGAAGGCTTCGCATACGACAATGAACGATGAGATGTGGAGGATGGACTCCGGATCCAAGTCATGAAATTCCAACCCATAGTAAAACATGAGCCCCCTCACGAAAGGATCCGTCGGGAAGCCTAGCCCCCGAAGGAAGTGAGACGCGAACACTACGCTTTCGCCAGGCTTGGGAGTGGGAATAATCTGCCCTTGGGCAGGCAGCCTACGTGAAATTTCGCCGGTTAGATACCTGGCATCTCTTAGCTTTAGCACGTCTTCTTCCGTAACGGAGGAAGGCATCCACCGGCCTTGCAGGTCGGAGCCGGACATCATGGAAGGTCCGAAGCGCCTGAATCTGGAGCTTTGGGTGTTGGAACTCGAGGCAAGGGGCGGGTTCGATTGAGATTGAAAGAAAGGAGTGGAGCCTTTGTCTCTTTATAAAGAGGTTGAATACCAAGAGCCTTCCCCATGATCGTTCGAGACTCGCCTTCGATAGAGGAGACGTACCAACGGGCACGACTGGGTTACCCACGCCCGTATTAATGAGAATCCCGGAATAAGGGGACACGATCTCTGCTTTGACAAGACGTGCCAAGGAAACCGCCTCGCTAAACGCGCTGAGGTGGAACAGTAAAAACGATTCGAATAAAGGCTTGGCCGTGGTGTGATGCCACGCCACGGAATACGTCAGCAGATTGAAGTTGTGTAAATATTATTCTCTCTACGGTGGTATGTGGAACTTATTTTGCAGAGCCGAACACTATCCTTCAAAATCTTTTATGAAGTATTCGGAGGAGGAACCCGCCTTGCAATGCCGAAGACAATATGCGCGCTGGACTCATCGTCATTGAAGCCTGGTTCAGGGGCTACTGAGGGAGTCCTGGATTAGGGGGTGTCCAGATAGCCTAACTATCACCTTTGGCCGGACTCCTGGACTATGAAGATACAAGATTGAAGACTCCGTCCCGTGTCCGGATGGGACTTTCCTTGGCGTGGAAGGCAAGCTTGGCGATACGGATATGTAGATCTCCTACCATTGTAACCGACTCTGTGTAACCCTAACCCTCTTCGGTGCCTATATAAGCCGAAGGGTTTTAGTCCATAGGACAAACAACAATCATACCATAGGCTACCTTCTAGGGTTTAGCCTCTCTAATCTCGTGGAAGATCTACTCTTGTACTACCCATATCATCAATATTAATCAAGCAGGAGTAGGGTTTTACCTCCATCGAGAGGGCCCGAACCTAGGTAAAAACATTGTGTCCCTTATCTCCTGTTACCATCCGGCTAGACGCACAGTTCGGGACCCCCTACCCGAGATCCGCTGGTTTTGACACCGACAAGGGTCCTTCTGAAGGGTAAATAGAAATTGGCATATCACATTGTGGTTTTGGCGTAGGTAAGAAATGTTCTTGCTAGAAACCTATAGCAGCCACATAAAAACTTGCAACAACAATTAGAGGACATCTAACTTGTTTTTGCAGCATATGCCGTGTAATGTGATATGGCCAAAAGGATGTGATGAATGATATGTATGTGATGTATGAGATTGATCATGTTCTTGTAATAGGAATCACGACTTGCATGTCGATGAGTATGACAACCGGCAGGAGCCATAGGAGTTGTCTTAATTTATTGTATGACCTGCGTGTCAATGAATAACGCCATGTAATTACTTTACTTTATTGCTAAATCGTTAGCCATAGTAGTAGATGTTGGGGAACATAGTAATTTCAAAAAATTTCCTACGCACACGCAAGATCATGGTGATGTATAGCAATGAGAGGGGGAGTGTATCTTCATATCCTTGAAGATCGCTAAGCGGAAGCGTTTATCAACGTGGTTGATGTAGTCGTACGTCTTCACGATTCGACCGATCCAAGTACCGAACGCACGGCACCTCCGAGTTCTGCACACGTTCAGCTCGATGACGTCCTCGCCTTCTCGGTCCAGCAAGACGGGCAAAGTAGTAGATGAGTTCCGGCAGCACGACGACGTGGTGACGGTGTTGGTGAAGAACAATCTCCGCAGGGCTTCGCCTAAGCACTACAGAAACTATGATGGAGGGTAAACTAGAGGGGACGGGGTTGCCAGCACACGGATTGGTGTTTCTTTATATGTCTTTGGTGCTAGCCCTGCCCCTCTATTTATATGTTGAGCCTTGGGGTCGAAACATGGAGTAAAAGCCCCCACAAAGTCGGTTTCACCCGAAAGGCAAGAGTCCTTCTCGGACTCCAGGGCCAGACGCCAGGGTTCCCGGCGTCTGGACCCAGACGCCAGGGACCCTGGCGTCTGGCCCGTGGACTCCGCAAAACTTCCTTTTGCGCTTTCCAAAAACCTTGTGGGATTTCCCCTTTGGCCCAAATAACGTGTTCTCATACCCAAACATTTCGGGAAACATCCGGAACCCCTTCCGGTGAATTCCGGAACCCTTCCGGAGATCAAACACTATCATCCCATATATCAAACTTTATCTCTGGACCATTCCGGAGTTCCTCGTCATGTCCATGATCTCATCCGGGACTCCAAACAACATTCGGTTACCAACATGCATAACTCATATAATACTATATCGTCAACGAAACGTTAAGCGTGCGGACCCTACGGGTTCGAGAACTATGTAGACATGACCTAGAACTATTCTCGGTCAACAACCAATAGCGGAACCTGGATGCCCATATTGGCTCCTACATATTCTACGAAGAACTTTATCGGTCAAACCGCATAACAACATACGTTGTTCCCTTTGTCATCGGTATGTTACTTGCCTGAGATTCGATCGTCGGTATCCAATACCTAGTTCAATCTCGTTACCGGCAAGTCTCTTTACTCGTTATGTAATGCATCATTCTGTAACTAACTTATTAGCTACATTGCTTGCAAGGCTTATATTGATGTGCATTACCGAGAGGGCCCAGAGATACCTCCCCGACAATCGGAGTGACAAAACCTAATCTCGAAATATGCCAACCCAACATGTACCTTCGGAGACACCTGTAGAGCTCCTTTATAATCACCCAGTTACGTTGTGACGTTTGGTAGCACATAAAGTGTTCCTCCGGTAAACGGGAGTTGCATAATCTCATAGTTACAGGAACATGTATAAGTCATGAAGAAAGCAATAGCAACATACTAAACAATCAAGTGCTAGGCTAACGGAATGGGTCATGTCAATCACATCATTCTCCTAATGATGTGATCCCGTTAAGCAAATGACAACACATGTCTATGGTCAGGAAACATAACCATCTTTGATTAATGAGCTAGTCAAGTAGAGGCATACTAGTGACGTTATGTTTGTCTATGTATTCACACATGTATCATTTTTCCGGTTAATACAATTCTAGCATGAATAATAAACATTTATCATGATATGAGGAAATAAATAATAACTTTATTATTGCCTCTAGGGCATATTTCCTTCAGTCTCCCACTTGCACTAGAGTCAATAATCTAGTTCACATCGCCATGTGACTTAACACCAATATTCATATATGTATATGATTAACACCCATAGTTCACATCGTCATGTGACCAACACCCAAAGAGTTTACTAGAGTCAATAATCTAGTTCACATCGCTATGTGATTAACACCGAAAGAGTACTAAGGTGTGATCATGTTTTGCTCGTGAGAGAAGCTTAGTCAACGGGTCTGTCACATTCAGAGCCATATGTATTTTGCAAATATTCTATGTCTACAATGCTCTGCACGGAGCTACTCTAGCTAATTGCTCCCACTTTCAATATGTATCCAGATTGAGACTTAGAGTCATCTGGATCAGTGTAAAAGCTTGCACCGATGTAACTCTTTACGACGGGCTTTTTTATCACCTCCATAATCGAGAAATATTTCCTTAGTCCTCACTAAGGATATTCTTGACCAATGTCCAGTGATCTACTCCTAGATCACTATTGTACTCCCTTGCCAAATTCAGACCAAGGTATACAATAGGTCTGGCACATAGCATAGCATACTTTATAGAACCTATGACTGAGGCATAGGGAATGACTTTCATTCTCTTTTCTATTTTCTGCCGTGGTCGGGATTTGAGTCTTACACCTTTGCAACACAGGCAAGAACTCTTTCTTTGACTATTCCATTTTGAACTATTTCAAAATCTTGTCAAGGTATGTACTCATTGAAAATCTTATCAAGCGTCTTGATCTATCTCAATAGATCTTGATGCTCAATATCTAAGTAGCTTTAGTGAGGTCTTTCTTTTAAAGAACTCCTTTCAAATACTCCTTTATGCTTTACAGAAAAATTCTACATCATTTCTGATCAACAATATGTTACTCACATATATTTATCAGAAAGGCGGTAGTGCTCCCACTCACTTTATTGTAAATACAGTCTTCACCGCAAGTCTGTATAAAACTATATGCTTTGATCAACTTATCAAAGCGTATATTCCAACTCTGAGATGCTTGCACCAATCCATAGATATACAACTCTTCTTTAAGAAAACCATAAGGAATGCAGTTTTGACATCCATTTGCCAGATTTCATAAAATGTGGCAATTGCTAACATGATTCGGACAGACTTAAGCATCGCTACAAGTGAGAAAATCTCATTGTATTCAACACCTTGAACTTTGTCAAAAATCTTTTTGCGACAAGTCGAGCTTTGTAGATAGTAACACTACTATCAGTATCTGTCTTCCCCTTTGAAGATCCATTTATACAATATGGCTTGCCGATCATCGGGCAACTCCACCAAAGTCCACACTTTGTTCTCATGCATGGATCCCATCTCAGATTTCATGGCCTCAAGCCATTTCGCGGAATCTGGGCTCATCATCGCTTCCTCACATTTCGTAGGTTTATCATGGTCTAGTAACATGACTTTCAGAACAGGATTGCCATACCAGTCTGGTGTGGACCGTACTCTGGAAGACCTACGAAGTTCTGTAGTAACTTGATCTGAAGCTTCATGATCATCATCATTAGCATCCTCACTAATTGGTGTAGGAATCACTAGAACTGATTTCAATGATGAACAATTTTCCAATTCGGGAGAAGGTACAGTTACCTCATCAAGTTCTACTTTCCTCCCACTCACTTCTTTTGAGAGAAACTCCTTCTCTAGAAAGGATCCATTTTTAGCAACGAATATCTTGCCTTCGGATTTGTGATAGAAGGTGTACCCAACAGTTTCCTTTGGGTATTCTATGAAGACGCACTTCTCTGATTTGGGTTTGAGCTTATCAGGATGAAACTTTTTCACATAAGCATCGCAGCCCCAAACTTTGAGAAATGACAACTTGGGTTTCTTGCTAAACCACAGTTCATATGGTGTCGTCTCAACGGATTTTAGATGGTGCCCTTTTAGATGTGAATGCAGGTGTCTCTAATGCATAACCCCAAAACGATAGTGGTAAACCAATAAGAGACATCATAGATCACACCATATCTAGTAGAGTACGATTACGATGTTCGGACACACCACTACATTGTGGTGTTCCAGGTGGCGTGCGTTGCGAAACGATTTCACATTGTTTCAAATGAAGACCAAACTCGTAACTCAAATATTCGTCTCCACGATCAGATCGTAGAAACTTTATTTTTCTTGTTACGATCATTTTCCACTTCACTCTAAAATTCTTTGAACTTTTCAAATGTTTTAGACTTATGTTTCATCAAGTAGATATACCCATATCTGCTCAAATCATCTGTGAAGGTCAGAAAATAACGATACACGCCGCGAGCCTTAACACTCATCGGATCGCATACATCGGTATGTATTATTTCCAATAAGTCAGTAGCTCGTTCCATTGTTCTGGAGAACGGAGTTTTAGTCATCTTGCCCAAAAGGCACGGTTCGCAAGCATCGAATGATTCATAACCAAGTGATTCCGGAAATCCATCTTTATGGAGTTTCTTCATGCGCTTTACACCGATATGACCCAAAGGGCAGTGCCACAAATAAGTTGCACTATCATTATTAACTTTGCATCTTTTGGCATCAATATTATGAATATGTATATCACTACGATCGAGATCCAACAAACTATTTTCATTGGGTGTATGACCATCGATGGTTTTATTCATGTAAACAGAACAACAATTATTCTCTGACTTTAAATGAATAACCGTCTCGCAATAAACATGATCAAATCATATTCATGCTCAACGCAAAACGCTAAATAACATTTATTTAGGTTTAACACTAATCTCGAAACTATAGGGAGTGTGCGATGATGATCATATTAATCTTGGAACTACTTCCAACACTCATCGTCACTTCCCCTTCAACTAGTCTCTGTTTATTCTGTAACTCTTGTTTAGAGTTACTAATCTTTAGCAACCGAACAAGTATCAAATACTCAGGGGTTACTATAAACACTAGTAAGGCACACATCAATAACCTGTATATCAAATATACCCTTGTTCACTTTGCCATCCTTCTTATCCACCAAATATTCAGGGTATTTTCGTTTCCAGTGACCATTTCCTTTGCAGTGTAAGCACTTAGTTTCAGGCTTTGGTCCAGCTTTGGGCTTCTTCACGGGAGTGAAAACTTGCTTGTCATTCTACTTGAAGTTCCCTTTCTTTCCCTTTGCCCTTTTCCTGAAACTAGTGGTCTTGTCAATCATCAACACTTGATGCTCTTTCTTGATTTCTACCTTCGTTGATTTCAACATCACGAAGAGCTCGGGAATCGTTTTCGTCATCCCTTGTATACTATAGTTCATCACGAAGTTCTAGGAACTTAGTGATGGTGACTAGAGAATTCTGTCAATCACTATCTTATCTGGAAGATTAACTCCCACTTGATTCAAGTGATTGAAGTACCCAGACAATCTGAGCACATGCTCACTAGTTGAGCGATTCTCCTCCATCTTTTAGCTATAGAACTTGTTGGAGACTTCATATCTCTCAACTCGGGTATTTGCTTGACATATTAACTTCAACTCGTGGAACATCTCATATGGCTCACGACGTTCAAACGTCTTTTGAAGTCCCGATTCTAAGCTGTTAAGCATGGTGCACTAAACTATTAAGTAGTCATCATATTGAGCTAGCCAAACGTTCATAACGTCTGCATTTGCTCCTACAATAGGTCCGTCACCTAGCGGTGCATTAAGGACATAATTCTTCTGTGCAGCAATGAGGATGAACCTCAGATCACGGATCCAATCCGCATCATTGCTACTAACATCTTTCAACACAGTTTTCTCTAGGAACATATCAAAATATACATATGAAAGCAACAACGCAAGCTATTGATCTACAACATAATTTGCAAAATACTACCAGGATTAAGTTCATGATAAATTTAAGTTCAATTAATCATATTACTTAAGAACTCCCACTTAGACAGACATCTCTCTAGTCATCTAAGTGATCACGTGATCCAAATCAACTAAACCATGTCCGATCATCACGTGAGATGGAGTAGTTTTCAATGGTGAACATCACTATGTTGATCATATCTACTATATGATTCCCGTTCGACCTTTCGGTCTCCGTGTTCCGAGGCCATATCTGTTATATGCTAGGCTCGTCAAGTTTAACCTAAGTATTCCGCGTGTGCAACTGTTTTGCACCCGTTGTATTTGAACGTAGAGCCTATCACACCCGATCATCACGTGGTGTCTCAGCACGAAAAACTTTCGCAACGGTGCATACTTAGGGAGAACACTTCTTGATAATTTTTAGTGAGAGATCATCTTAAAATGCTACCGTCAAACAAAATAGAATAAGATGTATAATAGATAAACATCATATGCAATCAAAATATGTGACATGATATGGCCATGATCATCTTGCGCCTTTGATCTCCATCTCCAAAGTACTGTCATGATCTCTATCGTCACCGGCACGACACCATGATCTTCATCATCTTGATCTATATCAATGTGTCGTCACATGGTCGTCTCGCCAACTATTGCTCTTGCAACTATTGCCATCGCATAGCGATAAAGTAAAGCAGTTATTTGGCACTTGCATCTTATGCAACAAAGAGACAACCATAGGGCTTCTGCCAGTTGCCGATAACTTCAACAAAACATGATCATCTCATACAACAACTTATATCTCATCACGTCTTGACCATATCACATCACAACATGCCCTGCAAAAACAAGTTAGACATCCTCTACTTTGTTGTTGCAAGTATTACGTGGCTGCTACGAGTTGAGCAAGAACCGTTCTTACCTATGCATCAAAACCACAACGATAGTTCGCCAAGTTGGTGCTGTTTTAACCTTCGCAAGGACCGGGCGTAGCCACACTCGGTTCAACTAAAGTTGGAGAAATAGACACCCGCTAGTCACCTGTGTGCAAAGCATGGCGGTAAAACCAGTCTCACGTAAGCATATGGGCGTAATGTCGGTCCGGGCCGCTTCATCCAACAATACCGCTGAACCAAAGTATGACATGCTGGTAAGCAATATGACTTGTATCGCCCACAACTCACTTGTGTTCTATTCGTGCATATAACATCAACGCATAAAACCTAGGCTCGGATGCCACTGTTGGGGAACGTAGTAATTTCAAAAAAATTCCAACGCACACGCAAGATCATGGTGATGTATAGCAACGAGAGGGAGAGTGTATCTTCATATCCTTGAAGATCGCTAAGCGGAAGCGTTTATCAACGCGGTTGATGTAGTCGTACGTCTTCACGATTCGACCGATCGAAGTACCGAATGCACGGCACCTCCGAGTTTTGCACACGTTCAGCTCGATGACGTTCTCGCCTTCTCGATCCAGCATGACGGGCGAAGTAGTAGATGAGTTCCGGCAGCACGACGGCGTGGTGACGGTGTTGGTGAAGAACAATCTCCGCAGGGCTTCGCCTAAGCACTACGGAAACTATGACGGAGGATAAACTAGACGGGACGGGGTTGCCGGCACACGGCTTGGTGTTTCTTGATGTGTCTTTGGTGCTAGCCCTGCCCCTCTATATGTTGAGCCTTGGGGTCGAAACTAGGAGTAAAAGCCCCCACAAAGTCGGTTTCACCCGAAAGGCAAGAGTCCTTCTCAGACTCCAGGGCCAGACGCCAGGGAAACATCCGGAACCCCTTTCGGTGAATTCCGGAACCCTTCCGGAGATCAAACACTATTATCCTATATATCAAACTTTATCTCCGGACCATTCCGGAGTTCCTCGTCATGTCCATGATCTCATCCGGGACTCCGAACAACATACGGTTACCAACATGCATAACTCATATAATACTATATCGTCAACGAAACGTTAAACATGCGGACCCTACGGGTTCGAGAACTATGTAGACATGACCGAGACACGTTTCCGGTCAATAACCAATAGCGGGACCTGGATGCCCATATTGGCTCCCACATATTCTACGACGATCTTTATCGGTCAAACCGCATAACAACATACGTTGTTCCCTTTGTCATCGGTATGTTACTTGCCCAAGATTCGATCGTCAGTATCCAATACCTAGTTCAATCTCGTTACCGGCAAGTCTCTTTACTCGTTACGTAATGCATCATTCCGTAACTAACTCATTAGCTACATTGCTTGCAAGGCTTATATTGATGTGCATTACCGAGAGGGCCCAGAGATACCTCCCCGACAATCGGAGTGACAAAACCTAATCTCGACATACGCCAACCCAACATGTACCTTCGGAGACACCTGTAGAGCTCCTTTATAATCACCCAGTTACGTTGTGATGTTTGGTAGCACACAAAGTGTTCCTCCGGTAAACGGGAGTTGCATAATCTCATAGTTACAGGAACATGTATAAGTCATGAAGAAAGCAATAGCAACATACTAAACGATCAAGTCCTAGGCTAACGGAATGGGTCATGTCAATCACATGATTCTCCTAATGATGTGATCCCGTTAATCAAAGGACAACACATGTCTATGGTCAGGAAACATAACCTTTTTTGATTAATGAGCTAGTCAAGTAGAGGCATACTAGTGACGTTATGTTTGTCTATGTATTCACACATGTATCATGTTTCCGGTTAATACAATTCTAGCATGAATAATAAACATTTATCTTGATATGAGGAAATAAATAATAACTTTATTATTGCCTCTAGGGCATATTTCCTTCAGTAGAAGTGATAGTTGGCGAGACAACTTCATGAAGACACGATGATGGAGATCATGATGATGGGATCATGGTTTCATGCCGGTGACGATGATGATCATGGCGCCCCAAAGATGGAGATCGAAAGGAGCAAAATGATATTGGCCATATCATGTCACTATTTGATTGCAGGTGATGTTTATCATGTTTTACATCTTATTTGCTTAGAAAGACGGTAGCATAAATAAGATGATCCCTCATAAAATTTCAAGAAAGTGTTCCCCCTAACTGTGCACCATTGCGAAGGTTCGTTGTTTCGAAGCACCACGTGATGATCGGGTGTGATAGATTCTAACATTCGAATACAATGGGTGTAAGCCAGATTTACACAAGCAAAACAGTTAGGTTGACTTGACGATCCTATCATGTACAGACATGGCCTCGGAATGCAAGAGACCGAAAGGTCGAACATGAGTCACATAGAAGATACGATCAACATGAAGATGTTTACCGATGATGACTAGTCCGTCTCACATGATGATCGGACACGGCCTAGTTGACTCGGATCATGTATCACTGAGATGACTAGAGGGATGTCTATCTGAGTGGGAGTTCATCAAATAATTTGATCGGATGAACTTAATTATCGTGAACTTAGTCTAAAATCTTTACAATATGTCTTGTAGATCAAATGGCCCACGCTAATGTTGTCCTCAACTTCAACGCGTTCCTAGAGAGAACGAAGCTCAAAGACGATGGTAGCAACTATACGGACTGGGTCCGGAACTTGAGGATCATCCTCATAGCTGCCAAGAAAGCATATGTCCTTGAAGCACCGCTAGGTGAAGCACCTATCCCAGCGAACCAAGATGTTATGAATGCTTGGCAGTCGCGTGTTGATGATTACTCCCTGGTTCAGTGCGGCATGCTTTACAGCTTAGAACCGGGGCTCCAAAAGTGTTTTGAGCAGCACGGAGCATATGAGATGTTCCAAGAGCTGAAAATAATTTTCCAAGCTCATGCCGAGTCGAGAGATATGAAGTCTCCGACAAGTTCTACAGTTGTAAGATGGAGGAGAATAGTTCCGTCAGCGAGCACATACTCAAAATGTCTGGGTTGCACAACCGCTTGTCTCATCTGGGAGTTATTCTCCCGAATGACGCGGTCATTTACAGAATCCTCCAGTCACTCCCACCGAGCTACACGAGCATTGTGATGAACTTCAATATGCAAGGGATGGAGAAAACCATTCCTGAGGTATATTGAATGCTGAAATCAGCGGAGGTGGAAATCAAAAAGGAACATCAAGTGTTGATGGTGAATAAAACCACTAAGTTCAAGAAAGGCAAGGGTAAAAAGGGCTTCAAGAAAGACGGCAAGGGAGTCGCCGCGCCTGGTAAGCAAGCTACCGGGAAGAAGCCAAAGAATGGACCCAAGCCTGAGACTGAGTGTTTTTATTGCAAGGAAAATGGTCACTCGAAGCGGAACTGCCCCAAGTACTTAGCGGACAAGAAGGCCGGCAACACCCAAGGTATATGTGATATACATGTTATTGATGTGTACCTTACCAGTACTCGTAGTAGCTCCTGGGTATTTGATACTGGTGCGGTTGCTCATATTTGTAACTCAAAACAGGAGCTGCGGAATAAGCGGAGACTGGCGAAGGACGAGGTGACGATGCGCGTCGGGAATGGTTCCAAGGTCGATGTGATCGCCGTCGGCATGCTACCTCTACATTTACCTATGGGATTAGTTTTAAACCTCAATAATTGTTATTTAGAGCCAGCTTTGAGCATGAACATTGTATCTGGATCTCGTTTAATATGAGATGTCTACTCATTTAAATCCGAGAATAATGGTTGTTCTATTTATATGAGAGATATGTTTTATGGTCATGCCCCGCTGGTCAATGTTTTATTCTTAATGAATCTCGAACGTGATGTTACACATATTCATAGTGTGAATACCAAAAGATGTAAGGTTGATAATGATAGTCCCACATACTTGTGGCACTGCCGCCTTGGTCACATTGGTGTCAAACGCATGAAGAAGCTCCATGCAGATGGACTTTTGGAGTCTCTTGATTATGAATCATTTGACACGTGCAAACCATACCTCGTGGGCAAAATGACCAAGACTCCGTTCTCCGGAACAATGGAGCGAGCAACCAACTTATTGGAAATCATACATACTAATGTGTGCGGTCCAATGAGCGTTGAGGCTCACGGTGGCTATTGTTATGTTCTCACCCTCACGGATGACTTAAGTAGATATGGGTATGTCTACTAAATGAAACACGAGTCTGAGACCTTTGAAAAGTTCAAGGAATTTCAGAGTGAGGTTGAAAATCAACATGACATAAAAATAAAATTCTTACGATCAGATCGTGGAGGGGATATTTGAGTCACGAATTTGGCACACACTTAAGGAAATGTGGAATCATTTCACTACTCATGCCGCCTGGAACACCTCAGCGTAATGGTGTGTCCGAACATCGTAATCGCACTCTATTGGATATGGCGTGATCTATGATGTCTCTTACCGATCTACCGCTCTCATTTTGGGGTTATGCTTTAAAGACTGCCGCATTCACACTACTAGGGAAAAGCCTAGCAGCAGCGCGGGTACCGGCGCTACTAATAAGGCGCTACAGCTAACGTATAGCAGTAGCGCCTGTTGACCCACGCTACAGCTACACATGAATAGCTGTAGCGCTCTTTAGAAAAGGGCGCTACTGATATTATCTGCAGCGCTGTTTAGCGGGAAGCGCTACTGGTAAGCCAGCGCTACTGCTAAATTTCCCCCCTCGCTACTACTAGTTTTATTAGTTTTTTTCCTGCATATTTGTTTTTTATTTGTTTTGTATTTGAATAGGCTTTATACAATAATCTTTAGCATATCATCCACATACAAATGTAATCATAGCATATACATACAATTAGTCTCATCAAATCATGTCATCATCATAATCATCATCCAACACAAAGTGGTCTCTCGTCATCAATCTCAAAAATAACGATACAAGTCTCGATTACTTGCAAATACATCGTCATCCATCTAAACAATGATATACGCGAGAATAGCTATCACTTTGAGTACATGAGTTCGTATCCCTCTCTCGCATTAGCGTGAACATAAACTAAGTATTGCGTGTCGCTCGGAAACCGAAAACCGATACACCTGGGCCTGACACTTCGGCCACTTGTCGTATATATACTCCTGGCGTAGCACTTCTTCGCCATCTATGATCTATGCACCTGCATCGTCACATGAGTCGATGATATACAACATATATAGTTGAGCAACAGAAAGAGACAGACTTGGCAAAAATAGAAACGACATATCATAAGCATAAATAACAAAGTTCATCGTACCCAAAATGCCCTAACTAGAGTGATTTTCGCTAGTCGAGGAGGAGGACGGTTTAATTACATCACAAATAAAGTTTCACCATGCATAACTCAAAGTTTTGTCATAAAAGAAAGTATGGACTAAACGGACACATTGTCATATATCGACAATCACTCCTAAAGGAAATATGCCCTAGAGGCAATAATAAAGTTATTATTTATTTCCTTATATCATGATAAATGTTTATTATTCATGCTAGAATTGTATTAACCGGAAACATAATACATGTGTGAATACATAGACAAACATAGTGTCACTAGTATGCCTCTACTTGACCAGCTCGTTTATCAAAGATGGTTATGTTTCCTAGCCATGGACAAAAAAGTTGTCATTTGATTAACGGGATCACATCATTAGGAGAATGATGTGATTGACATGACCCATTCCGTTAGCCTAGCACTTGATCGTTTAGTATGTTGCTATTGCTTTCTGCATGACTTATGCATGTTCCTGTAACTATGAGATTATGCAACTCCCGTTTACCGGAGGAACACTTTGGGTGCTACCAAACGTCACAACGTAACTGGGTGATTATAAAGAAGTACTACAGGTGTCTCCAAAGGTACATGTTGGGTTGGCGTATTTCGAGATTAGGTTTTGTCACTCCAATTGTCGAAGAGGTATCTCTGGGCCCTCTCGGTAATGCACATCACTATAAGCCTTGCAAGCAATGTGACTAATGAGTTAGTTGCGGGATGATGCATTACATAATGAGTAAAGAGACTTGCCAGTAACGAGATTGAACTAGGTATTGAGATACCGACGATCGAATGTCGGGCAAGTAACATACCGATGACAAAGGGAACAACGTATGTTGTTATGCGGTTTGACCGATAAAGATCTTCGTAGAGTATGTAGGAGCCAATATGAGCATCCAGGTTCCGCTATTGGTTATTGACCAAGAATAGTTCTATGTCATGTCTACATAGTTCTCGAACCCGTAGGGTCCGCACGCTTAATGTTACGATGACAGTTATATTATGAGTTTATGAGTTTTGATGTACCGAAGGAGTTCGGAGTCCCGGATGAGATCGTTCACATGACGAGGACTCTCGAAATGGTCGAGACGTAAAGATCGATATATTGGACGACTATATTCGGAGTTTGGAAAGGTTTCGAGTTTTTCGGGTATTTTTCGGAGTACCGGAGAGTTACGGGAATTCGCCGGGGAGTATATGGGCCTTATTGGGCCATACGGGAATAGAGGAGAGAGGCCAAAAGGGAGGAGGCCTGCGCCCCCCTTCTGGTCCGAATTGGACAAGGGGCGCAGCCCCCCTTTCCTTCTCCCTCTCCCCCTCTTTCCCCCCTTCTCCTACTCCAACAAGGAAGGAGGGAGTCCTACTCCCGGTGGGAGTAGGACTCCCCTTGGCGCGCCCCTTCTAGGGCCGGCCGGCCTCCCCCCTTGCTCCTTTATATACGGGGCGGGGGGCACCCTAAGACACACAAGTTGATCTACGGATCGTTCCTTAGCCGTGTGCGGTGCCCCCCTCCACCATATTCCACCTCGGTCATATCGTCGCGGAGTTTAGGCGAAGCCCTGCGCCGGTAGAACATCATCATCGTCACCACGCCGTCGTGCTGACGCAACTCATCCCCGAAGCTTTACTAGATCGGATCCTGGGGATCGTCATCGAGCTGAACGTGTGCTGAACTCGGAGGTGTCTTACGTTTGGTACTTTGATCGGTCGGATCGTGAAGACGTACGACTACATCAACCGCGTTGTGCTAACGCTTCCGCTTACGGTCTACGAGGGTACGTGGACAATACTCTCCTCTCTCGTTGCTATGTCATCACCATGATCTTGCGTGTGCGTAGGAATTTTTTTGAAATTACTACGTTCCCCAACAGTGGCATCAAAGCCTAGGTTTTATGCGTTGATGTTATATGCACGAGTAGAACACAAGTGAGTTGTGGGCGATACAAGTCATACTGCTTACCAGCATGTCATACTTTGGTTCGGCGGTATTGTTGGATGAAGCGGCCCGGACCGACATTACGCGTACGCTTACACGAGACTGGTTCTACCGACGTGCTTTGCACACAGGTGGTTGGCGGGTGTCAGTTTCTCCAACTTTCGTTGAACCGAGTGTGGCTACGCCCGGTCCTTGCGAAGGTTAAAACAACACCAACTTGACGAACTATCATTGTGGTTTTTGATGCGTAGGTAAGAACGGTTCTTGCTCGGCCCGTAGCAGCCACGTAAAACTTGCAACAACAAAGTAGAGGACGTCTAACTTGTTTTTGCAGGGCATGTTGTGATTTGATATGGTCAAGACGTGATGAGATATAAGTTGTTGTATGAGATGATCATGTTTTGTTGAAATTATCGGCAACTGGCAGAAGCCCTATGGTTGTCTCTTTGTTGCAATAGTTGCAAGAGCAATAGTTGGCAAGACGACCATGTGACGACACATTGATATAGATCAAGATGATGAAGATCATGGTGTCGTGCCAGTGACGATAGAGATCATGACATTACTTTGGAGATGGAGATCAAAGGCGCAAGATGATCATGGCCATATCATGTCACATATTTTGATTGCATATGATGTTTATCTGTTATACATCTTATTCTGTTTTGTTTGACGGTAGCATTTTAAGATGATCTCTCACTAAAGTTATCAAGAAGTGTTCTCCCTGAGTATGCACCGTTGGCAAAGTTCGTCGCGCCCAGACACCACGTGATGATCGGGTGTGATAAGCTCTACGTCCATCTACAACGGGTGCAAGCCAGTTTTGCACACGCAGAATACTCAGGTTAACCTTGACGAGCCTAGCATATGCAGATATGGCCTCGGAACACGGAGACCGAAAGGTCGAGCGTGAATCATATAGTAGATATGATCAACATAGTGATGTTCACCATTGAAAACTACTCCATCTCACGTGATGATCGGTTATGGTTTAGTTGATTTGGATCACGTGATCACTTAGATGACTAGAGAGATGTCTGTCTAAGTGGGAGTTCTTAAGTAATATGATTAATTGAACTTAAATTTATCATGAACTTAGTCCTGGTAGTATTTTGCAAATTATATTGTAGATCAATAGCTTGCGTTGTTGCTTTCATATGTTTATTTTGATATGTTCCTAGAGAAAATTGTATTGAAAAATGTTAGTAGCAATGATGCGGATTCGATCCGTGATCTGAGGTTTATCCTCATTGCTGCACAGAAGAATTATGTCCTTAATGCACCGCTAGGTGACAGACCTATTGCAGGAGCAGATGCAGAAGTTATGAACGTCTGGTTAGCTCAAAATGATGACTACTTGATAGTTTAGTGCACCATGCTTAACGGCATAGAATCGGGACTTCAAAGATGTTTTGAACGTCATGGAGCATATGAGATGTTCCAGGAGTTGAAGCTAATATTTCAAGCAAATGCCCGGATTGAGAGATATGAAGTCTCCAACAAGTTCTATAGCTAAAAGATGGAGGAGAATCGCTCAGCTAGTGAGCATGTGCTCAGACTGTCTGGGTACTTCAATCGCTTGAATCAAGTGGGAGTTAATCTTCCAGATAAGATAGTGATTGACAGAATTCTCTAGTCACCATCACTAAGTTACTAGAACTTCGTGATGAACTATAGTATGCAAGGGATGACGAAAACGATTCCCGAGCTATTCGTGATGTTGAAATCAACGAAGGTAGAAATCAAGAAAGAGCATCAAGTGTTGATGATTGACAAGACCACTAGTTTCAAGAGAAGGGCAAAGGGAAAGAAAGGGAACTTCAAGTGGAAAGACAAGCAAGTTGTCACTCCCGCGAAGAAGCCCAAAGCTGGACCATAGCCTAAAACTGAGTGTTTACACTGCAAAGGAAACGGTCACTGGAAGCGGAAATGCCCTGAATATTTGGTGGATAAGAAGGATGGCAAAGTGAACAAGGGTATATTTGATATACAGATTATTGATGTGTGCCTTACTAGTGTTTATAGTATCCCCTGAGTATTTGATACTTGTTCGGTTGCTAAGATTAGTAACTCGAAACAGGAGTTACAGAATAAACAGAGACTAGTTGAAGGGAAAGTGACGATGAGTGTTGGAAGTAGTTCCAAGATTGATATGATCATCATCGCACACTCCCTATACTTTCGGGATTAGTGTTAAACCTAAATAAATGTTATTTGGCGTTTGTGTTGAGCATGAATATGATTTGATCATGTTTATTGCAATACGGTTATTCATTTAAAATCAGAGAATAATTGTTGTTCTGTTTACATGAATAAAACCTTCAATGGTCATACACCCAATGAAAATAGTTTGTTGGATCTCGATCGTAGTGATACACATATTCATAATATTGAGGCCAAAAGATGCAAAGTTAATAATGATAGTGCAACTTATTTGTGGCACTGCCATTTGGGTCATATCGGTGTAAAGCGCATGAAGAAACTCCATAAAGATGGATTTTCGGAATCACTTGGTTATGAATCATTTGATGCTTGCGAACCGTGCCTTTTGGGCAAGATGACTAAAACTCCGTTCTTCAGAACAATGGAACGAGCTACTGACTTATTGGAAATAATACATACTGATGTATGCAGACCAATGAGTATGAAGGCTCGTGGCAAGTATCGTTATTTTCTGACCTTCACAAGATGATTTGAGCATATATGGGTATATCTACTTGACGAAACATAAGTCTGAAATAGTTGAAAGGTTCAAAGAATTTCAGAGTGAAGTGGAAAAATCATCGTAACAAGAAAATAAAGTTTCTGTGATCTGATCGCGGAGACAAATATTTGAGTTACGATTTTGGTCTTCAATTAAAACAATGTGGAATAATTTCACAGCTCACGCCACCTGGAACACCACAACGTTATGGTGTGTCCGAACGTCGTAATCGCACTTTATTGGATATGGTGCGATCTATGATGTCTCTTACTGATTTACCGATATTGTTTTGGGGTTATGCATTAGAGACAGTTGCATTCACATTAAAAGGGCACCATCTAAATCCGTTGAGACGACAACATATGAACTGTGGTTTAGCAAGAAACCCAAGTTGTCGTTTCTCAAAGTTTGGGGCTGCGATGCTTATGTGAAAAAGTTTCATCCTGATAAGCTCGAACCCAAATCGGAGAAGTGCGTCTTCATAGAATACCCAAAGGAAATTGTTGGGTACACCTTCTATCACAGATCCGAAGGCAAGATATTCGTTGCTAAAAATGGATCCTTTCTAGAGAAGGAGTTTCTCTCGAAAGAAGTGAGTGGGAAGAAAGTAGAGCTTGATAAGGTAATTTGTACCTTCTCCCGAATTGGAAAGTAGTTCATCACGGAAATCAGTTCCAGTGATTCCTACACCAATTAGTGAGGAAGCTAATGATGATGATCATGAAACTTCAGATCAAGTTACTACAAAACCTCGTAGGTCTTCCAAAGTACAGTCCGCACCAGATTAGTACGGTAATACTGTTATGGAAGTCATGTTACTAGACCATGATGAACCTACGAACTATGAGGAAGCGATGATGAGCCCAGATTCCGCGAAATGGCTTGAGGCCATAAAATCTGAGATATGATCCATGTATGAGAACAAAGTATGGAATTTGATTGACTTGCTCGATGATCAGCAAGCCATGTTAAATAAATGGATCTTCAAGAGGAAGACGGACACTGATAGTAGTGTTACTATCCACTAAGCTTGACTTGTTGCAAAAGGTTTTCAACAAGTTCAAGGGGTTGAATACGATGAGATTTTCTCACTCGTATCGATGCTTAAGTCTGTCCGAATCATGTTAGCAATTGCCATATTTTATGAAATCTGGCAAATGGATGTCAAAACTGCATTCCGTAATGGATTTATTAAATAAGAGTTGTATATGATGCAACCAGAAGGTTTTGTCAATCCTAAAGATGCTAACAAAGTGTGCAAGCTCCAGCAATCCATTTATGGACAGGTGCAAGCCTCTCGGAGTTGGAATATACGCTTTGATGAGTTGATCAAAGCATATGGTTTTATACAGACTTTTGGAGAATCCTGTATTTACAAGAAAGTGAGTGGGAGCTCTGTAGCATTTCTAATATTATATGTGGGTGACATATTGTTGATTGGAAATGATATAGAAATTCTGGATAACATGAAAGGATACTTGAAAAAGAGTTTTTCAAAACAAGACCTCGGTGAAGCTGCTTACACATTGAGCATCAAGATCTATATAGATAGATCAAGACGCTTGATAAGATTTTTCAATGAGTACATACCTTGATAAATTTTTGAATAGTTTAAAATGGAACAGTCAAAGAAGGAGTTCTTGCCTGTGATGCAAAGGTGTGAAGTTGAGTAAGACTCAAGACCCGACCATGGCAGAAAATAGAAAGAGAATGAAAAGTCATTCCCTATGCCTCATACATAGGTTCTATAAAGTACGCTATGCTGTGAACCAGACCTATTGTATACCTTGCTCTGAGTTTGACAAAGGAATACAATTTTGATCTAAGAGTAGATCACTGGACAGCGGTCAAGAATATCCTTAGTGAGAACTAAGGAGATGTTTCTCGATTATGGAGGTGAGAAAAGAGCCCGTCGTAAAAAGTTACAACGATGCAAGCTTTTACACCAATCCAGATGATTCTAAGTCTCAATCTGGATACATATTGAAAGTGGGAGCAATTAGCTAGAGTAGCTCCGTGCAGAGCATTGTGGACATAGAATATTTTCAAAATACATACGGCTCTGAATATGACAGACCCATTGACTAAACTTCTCTCACAAGCAAAACATGATCATACCTTAGTACTCTTTGGGTGTTAATCACATAGCAATGTGAACTAGATTATTGACTCTAGTAAACCCTTTGGGTGTTGATTACATGATGATGTGAACTATGGGTATTAATCACATACAGATGTGAATATTGTTGTTAAATCACATGGCGATGTGAACTAGATTATTGACTCTAGTGCAAGTGGGAGACTGAAGGAAATATGCCCTAGAGGCAATAATAAAGTTATTATTTATTTCCTTATATCATGATAAATGTTTATTATTCATGCTAGAATTGTATTAACCGGAAACATAATACATGTGTGAATACATAGACAAACATAGTGTCACTAGTATGCCTCTACTTGACTAGCTCGTTTATCAAAGATGGTTATGTTTCCTAGCCATGGACAAAAGAGTTGTCATTTGATTAACGAGATCACATCATTGGGAGAAGGATGTGATTGACATGACCCATTCCGTTAGCCTAGCACTTGATCGTTTAGTATGTTGCTATTGCTTTCTTCATGTCTTATACATGTTCCTGTAACTATGAGATTATGCAACTCCCGTTTACCGGAGGAACACTTTGGGTGCTACCAAACGTCACAACGTAACTGGGTGATTATAAAGGAGTACTACAGGTGTCTCCAAAGGTACATGTTGGGTTGGCGTGTTTCGAGATTAGGTTTTGTCACTCCGATTGTCGGAGAGGTATCTCTGGGCCCTCTCGGTAATGCACATCACTATAAGCCTTGCAAGCAATGTGACTAATGAGTTAGTTATGGGATGATGCATTACATAACGAGTAAAGAGACTTGCCAGTAACGAGATTGAACTAGGTATTGAGATACCGACGATCGAATCTCGGGCAAGTAACATACCGATGACAAAGGGAACAACGTATGTTGTTATGCGGTTTGACCGATAAAGATCTTCGTAGAATATGTAGGAGCCAATATGAGCATCCAGGTTCCGCTATTGGTTATTGACCGAGAATAGTTCTAGGTCATGTCTACATAGTTCTCGAACCTGTAGGGTCCGCACGCTTAATGTTACGATGATAGTTATATTATGAGTTTATGAGTTTTGATGTGCCGAAGGAGTTCGGAGTCCCGGATGAGATCGGGGACATGACGAGGAGTCTCGAAATGGTCGAGACGTAAAGATCGATATATTGGACGACTATATTCGGAGTTTGGAAAGGTTCCGAGTGATTCGGGTATTTTTCGGAGTACCGGAGAGTTACGGGAATTCGCTGGGGAGTATATGGGCCTTA